>NC_133659.1:251715257-251966343 GCF_037893015.1 Macrotis lagotis
TTTCTAATAGAACAATAGTGTTCCATGACATACAAATACCACAGTTTGTTAAGCCATTCCCCAATTGAAGGACATTTACTTAATTTCCAATTTTTTGCCACCACAACCTGGGCTATTATGAATATTTTTGTAGAAGTTATATTTTTAAGGTTTTCATAATCTCTTCAGGGTACAGGCCCAGTAGTGGTATTGTTAGATCAAAGGGTATGCACATTTTTGTTTCTCTTTGGGCTTAATTCCAAATTTCTCTCCAGAAAGGTTGGATGAGTTCACAGTTCCACCAATAATGTATTAGTGTCTCAGATTTCCCCCATCCCTTCCAACATCGATCATTGCCCTTTCTGGTCATATTGGCCAGTCTGAGAGGTGTGATGCTTTAATTTGTATTTCTCTAAAAAGTAATAATTTAGAGCAATTTTTATTTAACTGTAGATGGATTTAATTTCCTCATCTATAAATTACCTTTACATATCCTTTGACCATTTGTCAATTGGGCAGTGGGTTTTTTTTAAAAATTTGACTCAATTCTCTGTATATTTTAGAAATGATTCCTTTGTCAGAAATACTAGTTGTAAAAGTTCTTTCCCAATTTACTATATTTCTTTTGATCATGGTTACAGTAGTTTTATCTGTGCAAAAGCTTTTTAATTTAATGTAATCAAAAATTGTCTAATTTGTTTTTAATGATGTTCTCCATCTCTTCCTTGGTCAAAAACTGCTTCCCTTTCCATAGATCTGACAGGTAAACCACTCCTTCATCTTCAAGTTTGCTTATAATAATGCTTTTTATGTCTAAATCCTGTATCCATTTTGATCTTATCTTGATGTAGGGTGTGAGGTGTTGGTCTAATCTAAGTAACTTCCATACTAAATTCTAATTTTCACAACAGTTTTTTATTAAAGAGAGTTTTTATTCCAATAGCTGGACTCTTTAGATTTATCAAAAAGCAGATTACTATAATCATTTCCTACTATTGCACCTAATCTATTCCACTGATCTACCACACTATTTCTTAGCCAATACCAGACAGTTTTGATTACTGATCCTTTATAATTTTAGATCTGGTAAGGCTTAGTCACCTTCTTTTACACTTTTTTTTTTCATTGAATCCCTGGAAATTCTTGAATTTTATTTTGTCATATGAATATATTTACAAATTTTTCTAACTCATTAAAGTAATTTTTTTGAATTTTGATTGGTAGGGCACTAAACAGGTAGTTTAGTTGGTAGAATTGTCAATTGTATTATATTAGCTCGGCCTGTCCATGAGCAGTTGAAGTTTGTCCAGTTATTTAAATCTGATTTTGTTTGTGTGAGAAGTGTTTTGTAATTGTTTTCAAAAAGTAAGGCAAATGGGGTTAAGTGGCTTGCCCAAGGCCACACAGCTAGGTAATTATTAAGTGCCTGAGACCAGATTTGAACCCAAGGTATTCCTGACTCCAAGGTCGGTGCTTTATCCACTATGCCACCTAGCCACCCCCTTTCAAAAAGTTTTTGAGTCTATCTTGGCAGATAGACTCCTAGGTATTTTATGTTATCTAAAGTTACTTTGAATGGAATTTCTCTTTCTAGCCCTTTCTAACTGTATCTTGCTAGTCATATATAGAAATGTTGAGGATTTATGAGGGTTTATATTATATCCTGCTACTTTGCTAAAGTTGTTAATTTTATCTAGTAATTTTTTAGATGATTTTTTGTTATTCTCTAATTAAACCATCATGTCATCTGCAAAGAGTGAGAGTTTTGTCTCTTCCTTCCCATTTCTAACTCCTTCAATTTCTTTTCCTTCTCTTACTGCCAAGGCCAACATTTCTAATACGATATTGCATAGTAGTGCTAATAATGGGCATCCTTGTTTCACCCCTGACATTATTGGGAATGCCTCAAGCCTATGCATATGATGCTTGTTGATGAAACCAGATAGAAAATACTTATTATTCTAAGGAACAAACCATTTATTCCTACACTCTTTACTGTTTTTAATAGGAATGGGTGCTGTATTTTGTCAAAAGCTTTGTTAGCATCGATTGATATAATCATATGTTTTCAGATAGGTTTGTTATTAATATAATTAATTATTCTGAGAGTTTTCCTTATATTGAACCAACTCTGCATCCCTGGAATAAATACTACTAGGTAATAGTGTATTATCCTAGTGATAACTTCTTGTAATTGTTTTGCTAAGATTTTATTTAAGCTTTTGGCATCTATATTCATTAGGGAGATAGCTCTATAATTTTCTTTCTGTTTTAACTCTTCCTGGTTTAGGTATCAGAACCATATTGGTGTTATAGAAAGAGTTAAACAGAGTTCCATCTTCCCCTGTTTTTTTTTTTGTTTTATTGCTAGGCAATGGGGTTAAGTGGCTTGCCCAAGGCCACACAACTAGGTAATTATTAAGTGTCTGAGGCCGGATTAAAACTCAGGTAGTCTGACTCCAGGGCCAGTGCACTATCCACTGGGCAACCTAGCCGCCCCCTTCCTCTATTTTTCCAAAGAGTTTATATAGAATTGGAGCCAATTGTTTCTTAAGTGTTTGATAGAATTCACTTGTGAATCCAACTGGCCCTGGAGATTTTTTTCTTAAGAAGTTCAATAATGGCTTGTTATATTTCTTTTTCTGAGATAGGGTTGTTTAGGTTTTTAATTTCCTCCTCACTTAACCTGAGCAACTTATATTTTTTTAAATATTCATCCATTTCACTTAGATTGTCAAATTTATTGTCATACAGTTGGGCAAAATAATACCAAATTATTCCTTTAATTTCCTCCTCATTTTGGGTAAGTTTACCTTTTTTCATTTATGATGCTAGTAATTTGGTTTTCTTCTTTCTTTCTTTTAATGAAATTGACCCGAGGTTTATCAATTTTATTTTTTTCATGAAACAAATTCTTGCTTTTATTTATTAGTTCAATAGTTTTCTTGCTTTTTATTTTATTAATTACTCCTTTAATTTTTACGATTTGTAATTTGGTATTTAATTGGTGGTTTTTAAATTGTTCTTTCTCTAAAATTTTTTGGCTGCATATTTAGTTTATTGATTTCTTCTTACTCTAATTTATTCATGTAAGCATTTAAAGATATAATATATCCCCTGATTGATGCCTTGAGTATATCCCACAGATTTTGGTATTTTGTTTCATTATTGCCATTATCTAGGATGAAATAATTAATTCAAATTTTCAATTTGCTGTTTGATCCATTCATTCTTTAAAATGAGGTTATTTAGTTTCCAATTAGTTTTGGGTGTATATCTCCCTGGCCCAATGTTGACTGTGATTTTTATTGCATTATGATCTGAGAAAGATGTATTCACTATTTATGCCTTTCTGCAATTGATAATTAGGTTTTTATGCTCTAGTACATGGTCAGTTTTTGTGCAAGTGTCATGTACTGCAGGGGGAAAAGTATATTCCTTTCTATCCCCATTCAGTTTCCTCCATAAGTCTATCATATCTAGGTTTTCTAACAATCTATCTGTTTAGCTTCCTTCTTGTTTATTTTATGGTTAGATTTATCTAAATCTGAGAGGGGGAGGTTGAGGTCTCCCACTAGTAGAGTTTTGCTGTCTGTCTTCCTGTAGCTCTTTCAACTTCTCCTCTAAGAATCTGGATGCTATGCCACTAGGTGTATATATATATTTAGTACTGAAATTACTTTATTGTCTATGGTAACTTTTAGGAGAATATAGTTTCCTTCCTTACCTCTTTTAACACTATCTATTTTTGCATCTACTTTGCCTGAGATAAGGATTGCAATCCCTGCTTTTTTCATTTCAGCTAAAGTAAAATATAGTTTGCTCCAACTTTTTACTTTTTCTCTATATGTATGTCTCTACTTCAAATGAGTTTCTTGTTAGCAGTATATTGTAGGATTCTGGTTTTCAATCCACTCTGCTATTTACTTACATGTTAAGTGATAGTTCATCCCATTCATTGTTAACTCTTTATTGCTCTCCATGCTATCTTCCCTCTGTTTATATTTTCCCCTTTTTTCCTTTTTACCATATTTCCCAGTATTTTGTTTCTGAATACTGCCATCTTCAGTGTGTTTGCCCTCCTTTATCAACTCCCCTCCCCTTTCTTTCCCCCTTTCCTTTTTCCCCTTCTTCCCTCCCTTCTTTCTGTTAGTTCCCTTTTTTCTCCCCCATTCTCATCCCCTACCTCCCCTTTTCCCCTTTTAAAATTTGAAAGGTAAGATAAGTTTCATAACTTAACTGAGTGTTTGTGTAAGTTAACTTTAAGCCAAGTCTGATGAGAGGAAGATTCAGGTGGCTCTTAGCTCCTTCCTTCTTCCCCTCTATTACAATAGGTCTTTTGCACCTCTTAATGTAATGAGATTTACCCCATTCAGTCTCCTCCATCCTACTGTTTCCTTATTGTACCCATTTTTAAGGAGGTATTGTTTTTAAATCATTTTGAGTCCCAGATAAGTCATGAGTATCCTTCACTTCTGGCTAAGTATATTCTCTCTAATAGACTTACATTTCTCAAAAGTTATGAGAATCTTTCTCCCAGGAGAGGGTATAGTCAGTTGCATCTCATTGGATAGCAGTTTTTTCCCCTTTAGCCTTTTTTATTTTTTTTTTACCTTTTCATGTGTCTCTTGAACCTCCTATTTGCTCTCCAAATTTTCTATTAAGCTCTGTTCTTTTCATCAGGTAATATTGAAAGTCTTCTAGTTTGTTAAATATCCATCTTTTTCCCTTAAAAAGAAGGCTCAGCTTTGCTGGGTAGTGGATTCTTAGATGCATTCCAAGCTCCCTTGTTCTTCCAGGCCCTTTGATCCCTTAATGTTGATGCAGCCAGGTCCTGTGTAATCCTTACTGTGGTTCCTTGGTATCTAAATTGTTTCTTTCTGCCTGCTTGCAGGATTTTCTCTTTTATTTGATAGTTCTGGAATTTGGCTACATCTTTCCTTGTTGTTTTCATTTTATGATCTCTTTTTGGAGGGGATCAATGTATTCTTTCAATAAGAATTTTGCCCTCTGATTCCATGATATCAGGGAAGTTTTCCATTACTAAATCCTGTAATATTAAGTCCAGGTTTTTTTCCCTTCAGTGTTTTCATGAATACCTATAATTCTCAGGTTGTCCTTTCTCAATTGGTTCTCAATTTGCTGATGAGGTATTTTAAATTTCCTTCTATTATTTTTGGCTTTGTTTAACAGACTCTTGCTATCTCATGAAGTCATTAGTTTCCACAGACTCCTTTTCTTTAGAGAAGAATTTTCTTCATTTACCTTTTGCAGTTCCTTTTCCAATTGGTCAATTCTATCTTTGAAAGAATTTCCCATTTGACCAATTGAAATTTTTTGTTGTTGTTGTTGTTGGGGTGTTTTTTAGGTTTTTGCAAGGCAATTGTGTTAAGTTGCTTGCCCAAGGTCACAAAGCTAGGTAATTATTAAGTTTCTGAGTCCAGATTTGAACTCTGCTACTCCTGACTCCAGGGCCAGTGCTCTATCCACTGAACTACCTAGCTGCCCCCCCCCTTTTAAATTCAACAATTAAGTGTTTATTCTGTGAAGAGCACCATTGTTAAAGCATGGCAAAAAACAAAGATTAGACATGATAGAGTCCAATCTTCATGCAAAGTATACTCATATAACTCTCATATACAATAATTCTTACTACGTATATTAGAGAGGTGCAGCATATAATCAAGGCTTAGGTGGAAATACAAGCATCAAAAAACAAAAGGCTTATTTATAAAGGGCAATATTGAAATCCCTGCACTTATATTTCAGTTATGCCACCTTAAGCCTTTGCCAACTATACCTGATTTCTCTTCTCTTGGTACTTGATATGTTCACCCTTTTGGAAGGGACATCTGCATCATTACCTCTGTGATGTCTTTGTCCTGTATCAATGTCTGGAAGAAGAGATGACGCACTCCAGGTCTAAGGAAATATCTTAATCTGTGGAGACAGGATTTTCTGGGTGGGTATACCAGAGTTGGCTTTTTCCCCACAGACTCTGCTATGGCAGGTAGCATGGGCTTCTCTGCCTTGTCTTGCATTTCTAGGGCAGAAATCCAGGGAAACTGCCCTGCAAGCAAATTTTGTGGAAAGGGAAAGAAGTCTTTCTGGCACAGACTAGTGCCATCACCCTAGCTATTCTTATTTAGCCAGTCACTAGGGCATGGGTCAGGATAAAGGGCACAGATTCATTTTGGCTGTTGTTTTCATTGATGCTATCATTTGGAGAGGTTGAGAAAATATCTGAAGAGATTTGTAAGCTTTCCAAAGAGCCCAGATCACTGTTGAAAGTGGTTGTACTTTGGTTCAGCTCTGCGCTAGATTCAGAATCCTCACCACTAGATACTGGAGAAAGGCAGTCTTCAAATCCAGGGCCCTGGACTGGGTCCTGAGCAGAAGTTAGACCATCATTCACTTCCTTTTTTCAGGAAATTAGAGCCTTTGTCAATCTGCTCTGCTTCCTCACATTTGATGGGAAGTTTGACACAGCTGCCATGGAATAGGAATGCTTCTGTTTGGAACCAGAGACAGGGTCCAGATCTAGGTTCATATTGTCATCAGAGTTGAAGAGATTCTTCTCTTCCTCCTCCTCCAACCCTATCAGACCTATTATGCCAGGTCCTCTGGGGGCCTTCACTAATGAGTCAGTGTCTTTGGTTAAGTCGATGAAATCCACCATGGGAGAACTGTCGGCAGACTGAGGTCCAGCATCTGGTGTCCGCTATGGCTCCAACAGAACCTCTCAGCTCAGCTAGTGCCAGAGCTTCTGCCCAAACCATGGGACTCCTCATCACTGACATCTGAAATCACAATGGGCTCCATCATGGGATGAGCTTCTGAGGCACTCCGGGAAACAAGGGAGCCTTCTGCTGAGCACCACAGTCCACAGCGGAGGCGGTGGCCACAGCAGAGGCAGTGGCCACGGCTGAGGCTGCGGCCACAGCGGAGGCGGCGGCCCTGCTGCTGCCATAGCAATGGGGTTGGAGCTCACCCTCACCTCACCTCTGCCCTCCTCTTAGGGCTGGCCAAACTTCCACTGCAGCAGTGGCCAGGGCAGAGGACAGAGAGGAGTAGCTTGGTGGGTGCTCTGAAGCAGAGAAGTTTTGAGGGAATTATTTTCTTTTTGCTTTTGTCCAGTTGTATTTTCCAGTGATTTCTTTCCTTGTTGCAAGGTGTTAATTATCTCTCCCAAATTTTCCAATTGATTTTTAAACTCCTTCCTGATTTCTTCAAGGAAATCTTTCTGTGCTGGAGACCAGATCATATTCTCCTCAGAGGTTCTTGGTCTCTCTGAGTTAGAGCCTTTTCCTTATAGGAATTTTTCTATGGACCCTCCTTTTCTCTGACCTTTCTTCATTTTCCTAAAACTTTATGCTGGTTAGGGGTTTGTTCACAGAGGTTTGGTGTTGAGATCTCTAGAGAATTTACTCACTGGGTTTAGTAACTTCATGTGGGCTTGCCAGTAGGTAATGTTGATTGCTTTCTCTGGTGTGTCTGTGACCTTAATTTGAGGTCCTCTTCCTTAGCCTGGAGGAGGTGGATGAAGCTGTTGAGTACTTCTATCTTTGCCCTAGGGCAAGGTAATTGCCCTCCCTACTCACAGCTGAGGGAGATCTGCTGCTCTTAGCCTGGGACAGAGTTGGGCTGTAATTGTGCTTGTTCTGGGAAAGAGGCTTCAGCTGAAATGAAGGTATGGCTGAAGCTCTCTGGCACTGGAACTCACCCTCCAGCTCTGCAGGCAAGCTCCAGATTGTCAGTGACACAACCAATGCCTCTGCTCCCTAGTTGGCCCATGCAACCTGTGGCCTATCAGGCTTGCCCTGCTTTTAGGCTTCCAGGCTCTAGTCCACCCCTTTGATCAGGTTAGTGGTGCTCTCAGGCTCTGACCCTGTCCTCTGCTCCTAGCAGAGTCTGCCTTCTGCACCCATCTCACCCATGATCCTGGAGGACAAACCTTGAGTTATATTTTCTTCTCCTAGTTTCTCTTTCTGGGTTTGGTAGATTGGATTTCTGTTAAGATGTTTATTTCATATTATATATGAGGGAACATCAGGAGACTGGCACTGTGCCTGTCTTCTCTCTGCCGTCTTGACCGGAAGTCCCCTTGTCTTCTATATGATCTCCTGAGTCTTAAAAACTGTCCACAATTCAGTATTCCCCAAGATAACATCTGGAAAGCATGACATTTTGGAAATGCTCATACCCTTCCCTCTCCCCTCCTTTACAATAAACAAGTCAAATAAATATCAACACCAAATAGCATGTTTACTTGCCCTTGTGGTGTAACTAAGGTTGCCTGCTATTTGTACATGTGGGCAATATCACTTAGGTAATCTGGGTTACCTTCTCTGACTCTATAATTAATGACTATGCTGATACGCTAAAACTGGAATTACATGATCCAAGTTCACCATTAACAAGAACTGGTCACTCTAGAAGAGACAGAGCTGTCCTTGGTCCCCTCTGGAAGCAAGTCAAAGGCATTCCAAATCAAGTATCAAGGTGAAAGACAAAGGAAAATTAACAAAAGAAGAAAGAAATGTAATTAAATTATATATCTAGTTAGTGCCAATGTGTCTAAGCAACTGTGTTTAGATGTACAGATATAAAAACTAAAATGAAATCTTTGTCCTTCATTTTGAAGAAGACCATGATATCAGGAGGTGATGCCATGATAAGCACATGAACTGAATTTGGGTGAGGGGTTGTTATACTTAGTCACCAATCTCACTTTTTCAACCAGAGCCATCTGGGTCCAGTGGCCAGATATGAATCAGGAGTATTGGAGTTAGCCCTGGATGGGAGGCAATCAGTGTTAAGTAATTTGCCAAGGTCACACAGCCAGTGGGTATCAGAGGCTGGATTTTAATTGCCATCCTCTTAATTCCAAGGCCAGCTCTCTATCCACTGTGAATGATCTCCATATGAAAAGATATTACTTTCTTTTGGTATAATGCAGCATCTACACAAAGAAGGAAATACAATCATATAGAAAGTAATTTCAAGGGGACAATATTAATGTGGGTTGCAGGTTTTATGAAGGTCATCATTATACTCAAGCTAATCCTTGTTGAGAGTTGGGGATTGCATTAGATAGAAGGAAGATCAAAGTGCATTGTAAACAAAAGAAACATCCTATATAAAAGCAGAAACACAGGGATTATATTGTCATATTTGGGGAGCAGCAAATAAATGACTTTAGCTAAAACATAGAGTCTATGATGGGAATCAATGTGCATATATACATTTAAAAATAGTTTGGAAACAGATTATGAATCATTTTAAGTAGCAAACACAGGAGTTTGTATCTTATTCTAGAAATAACAAAGAGCCACTATAGGCTCTTAAATAGAGGACTGAGAGGATTCAAATCCACGCCTGCCAGTAACTAGATGAGCAGTGGACAGAACACTGGTCCGGGGATGAGGAGTGTCTGAGTTCAAATGTGAGCTCAGACATTTAATAGTTGTGTGACCCTGGGCAAGTCAATTAACCCTGCTTAACCAAAAAATAAAAATAAATAAACGTGCCTGAGAGATAGTAACAGCTATATGGAGGTTGTATTCATGAGGAGTCAGGCTAGGAAAAGGGACAAAAATTTGATAATTATTATAATAGTCCACACAAAAGGTGAGGAGAGTCTGAGCTAGGTAATGAGAATACAAGCAATGCAGTAAGGACAGAATCAACAAGACTGGGTGATTGATGGGATAGGAGGAAAGAGAATCAGAGGTTTCAAACCTAATAAAACTAGGAAGTTAGGAAGAAAAGTCGGTATGGTGAATAGGAAATGAGTTATATTTTGGACTTCTTGACTTGAGTTTGGGATGCCCTGAGGCATTCAAATGCAGATCTCCAATGGCTAAATAGGGATGATCTTTGATCTCTTGAAAGTGTATAATATCACCCAAAAAAGAGTGGAGAAAGGGAAGAGAAGACTTGGGATAAGTCTGAGGTAGATTCACTCATAAGGGAGGTACATGAATGATGATTTACCAAAAAGAAGAAGAGGTAATTTTCTAGCTTAGAATTACCAAGAATAGGTGCTATTATAATATGCAGAAGGGGATATCAAAAGCTGCTGAGAAGAAAAGAAAGATGAAAACTGAGATTCAGACTTATTGCTCAAGAGATACTTGGGTAAAATTGGAGAAAGCATCAGTGGAGACAAAATACCATCACCAAAGAGTAGAAGATGTAGTCTGATGCCCCACAGGCTGGTCCACAATTGGGCTTGCAGCTACTATACTTTCCTTGATGGGCTGGATGTCCGTGTGTTGACATGGAGGTGCACACAGAAGGGGCCAGACTGCAGCATACATCTCTACTGCAACTGAACCCTGAGCCTCTGCGAGGGCCTGGGGTCCAGGTGAGAGATTATTCTCAGAGCTGGATGAGCAGAAGAAGGATTTTTGGTTGAAACAGCAGGAAACCAAAGATCATCCAAGCTTAAAGAGACAACCTAATGAATGAGGACTGTAATCATTCTGGTTGGGAGAGAGTACAGGAAGAGACAAGTCTAGTGGATGATCCCATTAAATCAAGACTGCTATAAAAGGGAGAGAAAAAAGGACAGAAGTAATGAAGAGGAGGACCTCAACTTGGCAACATCATTTTCAGCAGAAGTCAACCTAAGGGAGGAAGATGCTGACCTGATATTGTATATTGAGATTGAACTAAAGAAGAGTAAAGAAATTGCGCAAAAGGTAGATTTAAAGAATGCTGAAAACTGTCTCTGAGCTTCCCAAGTCTCCTCAGCTAAGGAGAATAAGGAGATGCAGTCCAATCAGGGATGTACAGCATCCCTGAGGTGAATTTAGACATTGAAGCAAAAATTAAAAAAAAAAAATCATTTCAACAGGGGACACAAATGATAGGGGGTAACCACAATGTTATAAGTGGTTAACTTGGACTTAGAAGTGAAATTATAATGCAGAACTTGGGCTTTGTGTAAAAGAGTCCTAGTGGAAAAGCACTGACAAGAATATTTTTGTAAACTGATCACCTTACTTAGACAAAGTATAACCTTGCTCCTAATCTCAAATGCTCCTTCCTCCATCCTTCTCTGAATCATGGATGATCATCCCTGCTCCCCCTCCTTCCCTTTGCTGCTTGGGGGGGAGTGCTTTCTTCTCACTGCCTTCATTCCACTGTATGGAGGACCAGCTTTCCCCCAATAATGAGTTCCTTGGCACAAACAGGTAAAAGTTTATCTGGAAATTGCCACCTTGAAAGGTGAGTGTCTGTATTTCATTCCTTACTCTAATTTGAACCGTAGTGTTGGAGATTCCCCTAGCCCCCCCTCTTTTTTTTCCTTCTCACAGAGGAAAAGTTGCTATCAAAATACAGTTCAGCTTCTATGTAATCTAAGGCCCATCCCATCCTGGGAATTACACCAACAGACAATTTTCAAAGTCTTTCTTGCCCCATGATAAATGGAATAAAGTTAAAAGGTTAATATCAAACACTGATTAATGCAAATGTACTTTTGAATTGGTATATATACTATGAAATTTGGAAATCATTCTATAATTTAAATAAGGCTCCTATTAATTTTTTTGTTTGTTACCAAGAAGGTAACTTAAAAATGCTTTGCTATTATTTAGTAGGCTTTGTAGTTTTTAAAGGGTTAAATACATTTGTAAACATTTTTTGATGTCCCTATATCTAAGGAATATTGAAGTTTTACAACTTAAGGAAAAGAATTATGATGTAGTAAGTCAAGTCATGTATTAGCACTATGTTCATCTAACTGAAAAAGCTGGAAAAGTAAGGGTTAAAGTAAGGTTTTATATATTATAGATTATTTAACAAAAATATGTATGAAAAGCATAAAAAGGAATATTCTGTGGAATGAATACAGTCTGTGTGACTAAACAATATATTAAGGGAAAGGAAAATTGTAAATTCTGAGCAATGGGTTTGGATAATAATAAAATACTTACAAGGTAAAATGAAAAAGTATAAAAAGTCTGAGTTATATGAAACATAAATAAGGGATATAAAATTTACAGAGCATGGATTAAAGTATGTTGAGAGGATATGAGCAGATTTGACTTTGTATAAGTAAAAATACTGATTGAGAAAGTTTTGAAAATTGATTTTAAAATCAATGCAAAAAGAAAATAGAGTATAGAGAGCTATGATTCAGTTTAAAAGTTGTGAATTTTTTTAGGTTTGAGGAATCTAGAATAATACTAAATTGAGATGTGCTCTTAAATGGAATTGGAGTAATTTAAAAACTAAACATTGGATAGCCATTTTCTATATCTTTGGCAGTAGATTGACTAGAAATAGTGAAGCCTATAATATGAAAAATTTGGGATAGATAGCATTAGTTTAAATCTAGGATTGCAGAAATAAGATCATAAATTGATACTGTGTTCCATATATTCCATTTGGAATATAGATTCAGGTGTAATTGAATTCAATTTTGGCCACATATTAAGTGAAATATGTCCCTTCTAATTTGGTGTTTAAACCATGTCAGAATTTATTATACTATTTAACAGTAAGACAAATTGGAAAAATGCATGGATGTGAAATTTATTAACTGGGTGACTTAAGGAAATTACTTCATCTTTATTTCATGCAATTGCAAAGCCTCTGGTATAAGACAAACAATGGGTATATATTATGTAAACTGGTACTATTACTTCCATAATTAGGTATAAATGTTTCAAGTATGATAATATTTTATGCTTCTAAATAGGAACAGTTTATCATGATGCTAATGGTAACAAGAATTCTAATTTTACACACATTTAAGTGTATTGGAGTCACCTTATAATGAATTTGTTTCATGTTTCAAGTAATAATGATGGATTTTGTTTATAATTACAAGTTGGTAAACTTTTGTATGTTATTTTTTCAGTTTGGATATTATTGGTATGAACTGAAAGAAACTAAAAAAATCAGTGGAAAATTGTTTTTAAATCAGTCATATTATTTTATCAGATCTTGTTTTGTAATTAGAATTTAAAAAACTTTATTTTTCCACTTTTATCTGAAGTTAAGAGGAAGTTAATTCTATAACTATTATATTATCACTTATGAATGTGTAAGTAATTTGAAATTATTGTCATAATGCTAAAACCTGAAATTGGTCATTAATTACTGTTTGTGAAAAGATGCAATGAAATAGAAGCCTTATCTGGATTTTTTCTACTTATTTAAACAGTCAGCCATGGAGTATGAGACTGTGCAAATGGAATTCATTTATTGCATCCAGCAAAAGGGAAGTAGGATAGATGGATAGGCAGGCAGGTACAACAGACCCTATTCCCTTCTCTGCAGTCCCTGTCAGTTTAGGTCACCAGTCCTGGGAAATGAGCCAAGTTTGAATCATGGAATTTATAAAGTGAACTTGGCTTGCTATAAATCTTAGTTTCTGCCTGAACTAGAAATTATTTCTAATGATTTGGTATTTAAATCACAATAAATTTGAGCTGAAAGGAAAAAGCAAGGGATGAATTCTAAGTGAAATCTCTTATGTGTGTTTGAACTAGTAAACTTTCATTGCTTATTGCAATCCACAAGAGGAAAAATAATTAACCCTAAACTGTGATTGGTGAAAATTTGTTATTTAGTGCAAAAGTCTTTGGGACTATGACTGATTTTTGTTTTAAGGTTTGACTCTAGATTTTGTTGTGTGATATGGTCCATTGTCATTAATCCATCCAAGAACAGATAAAAGCTATTCACAGGGAATGTGATACCAAACTGCCACAGATAAAGATCTAAGTTTGGGAAAAGGTTGAAAGAAAGATCTTTGGTCTCAGTCTAAGATAATACCCTTCTGATTCAGTTTCCCTAATGTGCTCCTTTTGAAAGGAATTTGTCCTTTCTATATCCTTTGATCCAGCACTATCACTTCTAGGTCTATATTCCAAAATATATATATATATATATAAAAGAGGGGAAAGACCCACGTGTACAAAAGAATTGGAAATTGAGGGGATGTCCTTCAACTGAGGAATGACTAAATAAATTGTGGTATATGAATGTGACATAGTACTAAGGCTCTATAAGAAACCAATGGGCAGATTTCAGAAAACTCTGAAAAGACTTACATGAACTGATGCTGAGTGAGGTGAGCAAAACCAGGAGAACATTGCACACAATTGTATAATGATCAATTTTGTGTGTGTGTGTGTGTGTGTGTGTGTGTGTGTGTGTGTGAGTGAGATGTGTGATGATCAAATATGATCATCAGCATACTATAATCAAAAACAATTGTAAATAACTTGCTATGGAAAATACCATCCACATCTAGAGAAAGAACTGAGTCTGAATGCAAACCAAAGGACACTATTTTCAATTTTAAAAATTTCTTTTATGTTTTATGTTTTCTTTACACTCTCATGGTTTTTTGTTCCCTTTTGTTTTCATTCATTTTTCAGAACATGGCTATTAACAAGTTTCATATCTCATTAACAAGCTTCAATATCTTAATGATCTTGATTGATTGATGTCCTTCATTCTCACAAGAAGACCATGACATCAGGGAAGTGATGTCATTACAAGCACATGAAATGAATTTGATTAAGGGGGTGCTGTGCTAAGTCACCAGTCTCACTTTCTCCTCCAGGATCATCTGGATCCAGTGGCCAGATATGAATCAGAACAACTGGAGATGAACCTAGAAGGGAAACAATCAGGGTTAAGTATTAAGTGACTTGCCTTAGGTCACCTAGCTATTAAATGTCAAGTGTCTGAATCTGGATTCATACTCCAGACCTCTTGACTCCAAGGCCAGTGCTCTTTACAATGTGCCACCTAAGTACCCTAGGTGCCCTAAGGTATACTGGGCAGCTATGTGGCATGGTGAATAGAGCACTGACCTTAGAGTCAGGAGAGTGGGAGTTCAGATATAGTCTCAAGACTTGACTCTTACTAGCTGTGTGATCTTAGGCAACTCAGTCACTTAACCCTGACTGCCATCTTATTTTCTGACCTCAGTCTGTTTAATCTCCTTTTAGAATCTTTCTCCTCCAGGCTATTAGCCAAACATCTCCAACTTTTGAATGAAGCCTGATAACATCTCTACACAGTCATGGACAGTCATCTACTGAGTGAATGTTAACTCCCCAACAATTCTATGACTGTTTTTAGCTTGAAGTGGAAGCAGAATATGAAGCCTCCACCCTTGTGCCACTAACTTCCAAGTTGGAAAATGACAGGGTTGAGTTCATGGAATATGTGATTCAATTGGACTTAGAAGTGATAATTCCTGTGAGAATACAATGCAGAACATGAGCTTTCTGAGAGAAGGTCCATGAAGATAAAGTTCTGACATAAACATGTCTTTGTAAACTGAACTCAATTCACCTTACTTAGAGTATAACCTTGCTCATTATCTTAAATACTTCTTGAACCCCCTCCTTCCCTCCTAAAAACTTTGCACGTGGAAAAATTCCCTAGTCTATCCCTACCTACCCACTCCCATTATGAGGAACCAGTAAATGGAAAATTCCCTGGGCATTTGACTATCTGACTGAGATCCAAAACATCTTTGTAAAAAGTCCTCCTTCTACCCAATAGTCAAATCAACTAGGTTTGCCCCCCTCTTCTTGCCTATTAGTATCATAAAAGTCAGTTGACTCTTGTATATCTACATGAGTTCACTCACCCCTACTTCAAACCAGGGTCCTGAAGAGTCTAGGTTTCCATAAACCTCTCAGAGTTCCCCCAGCATCAAAGCATATCTACATATTAAACAACAGAACAAAGGGAAAGTGAAACCTCTTTTGTTCCAACTAATATGGCTGTGAACTATATGCAGCACAGTCAATTTTATCACAAAAAGCTCAGTGCCTCAATTCTGAGGCACAAGGAGGAATCAAAAACTTGACCCCTCAGGGTGGGAGATACTGGTATGTTAGAACCTGAGATGTCTCCTCCAAGTCAAAAGTCATTATGAGAAGTGGAAGAAAATAAACAGAACTATTGATAGCAACTCAAGGGTTGAAAAATGGAGAGGGCTTTTTGCATACTTCATTTTTATCAAGCACAATGTGTAAAGTAAAATCAGAAAAATAAAATTTTCTTTAAAAAATACAATCCTACGAGGAAATAAAGGCAACAGAGTTTTTCCACCTAGGAATTTATCAAAGGCAGAAGAAACATGATATAACAGTTTGAAAAGTTGCCTCTTATGATGAAAAATGCCATCCAAATATAGATGAAAAAATTGTAAAGTCTGAATGAAAATCAAAAAGCAATATTTTCACCTTTAAATTTGTTTTTTCTTCTTTCGCTCTCATGGTTTTTCCCTTTTGTTCTGATTCTTCTTTTGCACCATGACTAATAGTGACTAATGACTAATATATCAAATTACTTGATATTTTGGGGGGAGGGGCAGCTTGGGAGGGAAGCAGAAAACTTAACAGAAATGATTGTTGATAACTATTTTTACATATAGTTGGGAAAATAAAATTTAAAAATAAAATAAATTTTTAAAAAAAGAAAAAATGCCCCAAGCAAGTGAAAGACTTTGAAAGGTGGAAATTTAAGCATCTTTTCATGAACCAAGGAAGGAAACTAGATTAAAAATGAAAGTGAAAGCTCCTACTTGAATTTGGAGGGAATGTGATCAACAACACAAAAGTGAAGTTAGCTTTAGCAAAACTCACCTTTGCCTCTGAGATAGTGACAAAGAAGGGAAGAATGACAAATGCTATTAATGGTATTTGAGATAAGTAATTGGGAGAAAATGGAACTCATAATCATGGCCAAAATATGGAACAAAAGCTTCTGCCTAGAAGGAAAATAGAAGTGAGACAACTATGACTTAGAGAAATAATAAATATTTTGGAATAAAAAGTGCTCCAAGGAGTTAATCAGGGAAAAGTAATATATTTTTTATGTGACAGCCAGAATATACAGTCAAGATGCAATAATGATGATAAATACTTATAAAGTACTCATTTTATACCAGGAATAATCATTTTATAATTATAATCTCACAACAATCCTGAGAGATAGGTGCTAAATATAATTGTCATTTTACACATGAGAAAACTGAAATTCAGAGAGGTGAAATGACTTGGTCTGGGTCATTCAGCTAGTAAATATCTGAGGTCACATTGGACTTCAAATCGTGCTGACTGCAGACTCAGAATTCTATCCACTGTTACAACTAACTGCCAAATTTATAGTAATCCCATTCAGATGAGTTCCATGGCTTTTGTTACCTTTGTCATTCAACTGTTGAGGAAAATCCAAATCTGGGATTTGGAATGGCATAAGTACTGAAAGGATAGGGTAAGAGACACTTAAGACTAATGAGAGTAGAAAATTGAACTGGTCAGCTTGAAAGGACTGTCCAAAGCCAGAACACTAGAAATGACTAGGAAAGCAGTGAAGGTTGAAATGAGTTGAGATTTGCCTTGAAAACAAAAATAGATTTAGGAGTGGTAGGAGTAAAGGAAAGTTGCAAATGTATTAGATTAATCACACATAGAATAATTTTGACCTTCTGGATTGTACAGGTGGATCTCATATGAATATGATGAAATCAAAAATATCAAAAGAAAAGTGACCACCCTCTCTGTGTGAGAGAAAGAGAGAGATAGAAAAGATAAAGGTCATTGTCTTTGATGAGGCAACATAATGGGAAGCCAGTGTGTTTGATGGAAATAAACATGTATATTGAAGTCCCTGGAAGGGACAGCTAGATGGTTCAATATATAGAGTACCAGTCCTGGAGTCAGGAGAAACAGTTCAAATATGGCTCCAGACACTTAGTGGCTTAGCTCTGTGATCCTGGTCAAGTCACTTATCCCCAATTAACTCCAAAAGGAAATTAAGTCTATGAACTTGCTTGACAGATGATCCAAGAGGTCAGAAAATAAATACCAACATGATCTCTAATAGGATAATACATTTAGATTGGGCAAATTGGATTAGATAGAGAGCCTAGTCCAGAACCCAGAACCAAAAGATGTTGAAAATCAGAGGTGTTGGACAGAAACTAATATAAGTAAGGGCAATCTAAACAAGACTAATCTCCTAATTTTGATCAAATCACATTCTGCATTTCCTTCAATAAAATGACATCCTTAAAGGAACTTTTATTGTATATCTAGTGATGCATTTGTGTGTCTGTGTCCTTAGTTCCATACACATAATAAGCACTTAATGAATGTTTGTTCAACTACTCTGAATACTCCTTGCCCCTGGTATCTTAAACTTGTTTAGTGCTTATTCTCCAATTACCTCTAACCACTACAACTACTAGCACTGAACATAACCAATGGATGCCATATTTCAGAAGAAAGGGAGGACTCTGTTTCAATGTTCTTGTATGAGAAGAGGTTCCAAGTCCTGTGGTGTGTCAAAGTTGATATATCACAATCACACTAAATGATCCATGTCTGTGACCAAGGTCCATGTGAAGTCCTCACAAACAGCAGCACTAGACTCAGCACACACAAGCAGACAACAATATCCCTAAATAATATCACAAAATCAAATATTTGGAGACATCAATATTCATGTTTCTGTCCTTCAGACACTGTCTTATCAGTGCAACTCTTCCACCCCATACATGAATATCATTACAAAAGTGGTCATTCAACCTCTAGTGGATGCAAAAATCCACCAAATGTAGATCCAAGTTGAAAAGGGATGGATTCCTGGGTCCTTCAGAAAAGGAAAGATAACCAGGCCCATCTTACCCATAATCCTCCAAGAATACCCCTACAGTGCAAAAGATCAAAGGTTTCAATCTTTGCCCCTCCAATTAAAAGTCCAGGACTTTAAGATTAAGAACATTTAACAAGCATAATGAGACACACCTTGGGGCAAAATTCATAGAAGAATTGTATTCCTTGGGCATTTCTATTTTAACAAGGGTTTTATTGTTCTTTTCCCATCAGAGGATAGCACTGAGATGGAAGAATAAAAAAATATTTGACAGTTGAAAAACATATTTTTTTTCATTTAAAGAAAACACAAATATGAAGAAATAACTCTCAGCTCACCAAAAAGGAAACCCAGGAAACCACTGGACCAAACAAGGGCCTCAAAGGTGTTTTGTTACCTTTCGCCTCAGGGCTCCCATCACCTCCTTGTTCCTCAGAGTATAAATAAAAGGGTTAAGCATGGGAGTTACAACTGTGTAGAAAAGGGAGAAGATTTGGTCTGAGTCCTTATTGGCAGTGGTTCCAGTTTTCATGTAGGCAATGATCCCCATCCCAAAGAAGAGTGTGACAACCAGAAGATGGGAAGTGCAAGTGGAGAAGACTTTATGGCATCCCTGACCAGAGGCTACCCCAAGGATGGTGATGAGGATTCACACATAGGAAAATAGGATCAATGCAAAGGGAGTAATGATAAAGAGCAGAGTGAAAGTAAGATTCCCAACTTCAGCCCAGAATGTGTCTCCACTTGAAAGATTCAAAACAGGAAAATTGTCACAGAAAAAGTGATGAACAGTGTTGGTGCCATGGAAGGGCAAGGTAAAGATGAATATGGAGTTGGTAGTTCCTGTGATGATACCCATTAAATAAGAAGCACCCACCATACCCACACATATCTTCCAGTTCATTAACATGGTATAATGCAGGGGTCTACAAATGGCAGCAAAATGGTTATAGGCCATGGCAGTGAGCAGGCAGCATTCAGTAATGGCAAAGAGGATGAAGAAATACATCTGGGTGAAGCAGCTAGCAGGGCAGGATGTGAGAAAAGAAGATCAGTCAGCATCCTAGGCACAATAGTCGTAGTATAGAGAATCCCTACCACAGAGAGATGTCGAAGGAAGAAATACATGGGAGTGCTCAGGGCCGGGTCCAGCAGGGTAAGGGTGATGATCAGGGAGTTGCCCAGCAAGGTAACCAAGTAGACAAAGAGTACACCCCAAAAGAGGGCACTCTGCTGGGCCTCCAAATATGAGAATCCCAACAAAAGAAATTCAGTCACTGATGACCCATTATCATCATCCATGTCCCTTAAACCTGAATCTGGGAACAACAGGGTCAAGGTAGAGTTGTAGTCACAAAGTAAAGAAAGTAGACATTGCTGCCATAGGAGAGACCCAGGTTAAACAAACAAATACTTCCCAAGTGGGGCGATTATGATTGATAAGCAGTGGGATGTATAAATATTAATTCTGATAAAATTATAATATATGTGGATTTTTTTAAATTTCTCAAATGTATATAATATCAATATAGTCCCTTCTACCTAGCAAAGCCCTGGGTTCTATGAACAGAAACCTCAGCCATTAAAAGTGACTGAAGATGTGATCAGATATTGGCACACATAGAGAAGTATTATGGGGAAAGAAAAAGACAGAGAGAGAAAAGAAAAAGAGATTGTAGAGAGGAGACAAAGAGGGAGATAGGAGAGAGGAGAGCAAAAATAAAAGCAGAGAAATACTTTGAGGCAGACAGAATGAGACACAAGATGAGGTAAAATTTCACCTCAAAATATGATTGCCATCACCCATGGGGCTCCTCCCCAGAGCCCCTGTTAGAGGTAATAGCTGCTAGCAGCTATTTCCATATGGGTCCCTGGTTTACTATCCCTGAGCTAAAGCCCATGGGGAACCATGAGAATGGGGGGGGGGAGAAGAAAGGATGGTCAGACTGTAATCTAGAGGAAAGTAGGAAGTCTTAAGATCAACTTTGCCCTTAGGCCCTGATCTTCCTAAGGAGAAGTGAAAAGTAGTTACCAGCAATTTCTACTCCCTGATCTCCCTGAAATGTAGGAATGGAGATCTGGGACAAGAGACACTTCAGTCTCATCTCCATCACCCCAACTCCATCAAAAGTATTAGATGATGGAAGGGATATTTGAAACCTGTAAAGAAATGGATGTCCAGAAAGAAGGAATTTACCCACTGAGTCTAAGCCAGATGTCCTCGCAAGATGTGAAGGAGATGAGGCATCTCAAGATGCATACCTTCTGGTCAAGATGGAAATCACCTTGTTTTCCTGCCTTCACCCTTTAGATGGTTAACATTTCCACAGATTGAAACAGTCAGAATTTTATTGATAAACACGCCTTCCTATATTGATGCAAAGCAGCCAAGCTACAACCTGGGGGCAGCTAGATGGCACAGTGGATAGAGCACTGGCCTTGGAGTCAGGAGTACCTGAGTTCAAATCCGGCCTCAGACACTTAATAATTACCTAGCTGTGTGGCCTTGGGCAAGCCTTTCAAAAAAAAAAAAAACTAAAAAAAATCATGAACAGCAAGCTAGCAAAGTGTCTGGTAGACAGGTTGACTAGCAACTATGCAGGAAATCTGGAAAGGTTCATAGCCACCACTCCATCATAAGCTCAATCATGGGCTCCCTAAGTGGAAAAGGAGCATCAGCAGCAGTGCTAGGATCTTCCTGTCACAGTAGCTGCCAGCTGCAACCACCACCATTGTCAGGGGAGTAAAAGCTAATTACTGAGACAAGGACAAAAGCTATAAATAGGCAATGAGCTTTAAAAGTCTCTCATCAGTCAGATTCTTCCATCTAGTATCATCTGGATTAGCAGAGATAAGTCCTTTTTATGGGACTGATTATTCTTCTATGATAAAGGAAGTAATCTTTCCTTAAGATGACTGAGGCAAATTTCACCTCCAAAAGAGATATATAGTAGGAATGCTTCTTCAAATTTCCTTTCCATATGCCCAACAGAATTTGACATGGATGAACCAATAGGTCACTCCCATTTTCACAACTTTTTAAAATCAGTGAATATAGGACTCTGGGTTTGAATCACTGAAACTTGAAATTCAAATCCTCAGATGCTTAATAGCATGTACTTTAATACTTCATTGTCTTGGCTATCTGCTGTTTACATTCTGAAATATCACATAGTTTGGAGAAGACTTTAACAATATGGGGCATCTTAATCAAACCCCACTTCACAGTATATCCTCTATATATTATATATGTAACATGCATGAGTGTATATATATATATATATATATATATATATATATATATATATATATGGAAAAACAGAGATAGATATCACTTTAAAGTGACTTACCACAACCTGTGAGTCAAGCAGGGCAAGTATTATTACTAACATGAAGTGTCCACAGATTTTTTAAATATTAATGAATGTTGACTTTTGTTTAAAAATGTTTTAGCATATATTAATGACATGATGCCATTTTTATTATTTTTTCTATAAACATTGTCAATTCTCTTTATTATGTTACAGATGTTGAAAATAGTATTCTCAGTAAAAATATAATGTGGACATTGTGAGTAATCTTTAAATCTTCTGTTGTGATCTCATTACTAATATTTTAATTACTAATATTTCAATATTTTATGGTTTTATACTCATTAAGAACATTTTTCTTTCCTTTTTTGTACAATTCTGATTTGTATCATATAAAGAGTCAGGTAGGATTCATTCTTTTATTTTGTTAACAGCTTAAGTAACATTGGAATGAAGTGTTCTTTGATTATTGGACAAATCCACTTGTTAAACCATCCTGTCCTGGACTTTTTTTGCTTTGAGAGTACATTTATGGTTACTTTACTTTCTTTTTTTTTCCTGAAACTTGCATAATTTAAATTCTTGCTAAATTAATCTAATTTTAATTCAATTTAATCCAATTAAAATGTCATTAGTATTTTTGTACAAATTCATCAGTTTCATCAATATTAACAGTTTTGTTGGCAAACAACTGAGCAAAATAGTCTTTATAATTTCTTTTATCTTCATTTCTTTTGAGTTCTCTTTTCCACTTTTGCTACTACTGGCAATTAGATTTTCATCTTGTAAATTTAATGAAAACCACTGACTGTCTGGTTAATTTTGTTCATAAGGTTAACTCCTGGTTTCACTTCTCTATTTAATAAACTATTACTGCTGTTTAACTTCAAATTTCTTAGTATCTAGTTCAATGTTGACTTGGAGGTTTTTTGATTTGTTACTTTTCTAATTGTTTACAGGTATGTCCAAGTGATTATCAAATTCATTCCTAATGCAGCAGAAACAAATAAGATGTACGTAAGGGAAAGCTAGGTACAGTGGATAAAGCAATGGTCTTAGACTCAGAAGGACAGGAGTTCAAATCCAGCCTCAGACACTTGATACTTTTACCTGTATGACCCCAGGTAAGTCACATAACCCTAACTGCCTCCATGCTGTGTCATCTCCAGTTGTCCTGATTCATAGCTGGCCACTGGATCCAGATGACTCCAGAGGAGAAAGGAAGACTATTGACTTTGCACAGCATCCCCTTACTCTCATCTAATTCTTATGAATGTCATGGTATCACCTCCCTGATATCATGGTCTTCTTTGAGAATGAAGAACAAATATCAATGTCAGAATAAGAGTTTAAAGGTATGAATTTTTCACTAAGATTGTGTTACATGTATCACAAAAATTCTCTTGGCTCAGTTGCCATTTCCTTTGATAAAATTATTTATTGTTCTTTGATTTGTTCTTTGAAGTATGAATTCTTTAGAGGTAATTTACTCATTAATTGATTTTCAACCATTTCTTCAAATTCCCTTCATTGAATATAGTTTTATTAAACTATCTTAGGTAGAGAGTGTTTAATATTCTGCTTTTCTGAATCTGTTGGTGAGGTTTTTAATAAATGGCTTAGTACTCAATTAATTTCTGTAAAGTTATTGTGCTTACCTGAAAAATATGCCATAGCTCTTACATAATGCATGAGACTTGGTAAACAATTAAGTAGTATTCATTTAATTTGCAAAATGTCCATGTAATATGATTGTTATTTTTATCATCTCTCTTTTAAAGATCAGGTAACAGAAGCTGAGAAAATTAAGTGATTTGGTCAGAGCCACATAGTCAGTTCTTGGCTGAAACAGGATCTGAACTGTAGTCTTCCTCATTCTAGGTATATCACTCTAGCTGCAAAGGCATCAACTGCCCAAGGGTATAAACATTTCAATTCAAATACAGAAATTGAATAAGTGCTTTTTCTCTTGAACTATTTGAAAATTATATTTATGTCTTTATCTTATTTGTTCTTATTTATCTTTTGGTTTGATTTGTCTTGATATGAATGATTATATTTAAACTTCCCTATTATAGTTTTGTCATGTATTTGTCCCTGAAATAATAATTATTTAATAATAACTAGCACTGATACAGTTCTTTAAAGTTATCAAGGCATTTTAAAAATATTACTTCATTTGATTGAAGGAGGTTTGTACATGCCTGCCTCCTTTTATTACACTTAGTTTTCTTGGGTTTTACAAATACTGTAAGTTAAAAGCTTCTGGCAATACTGAATTACAAGTCTATAGGTAATTTTTTTTTCCAATGCTATGAGCTCACATCATGTCTATGTGTCATATTGTGGTAATTATCATAACATGTCAAAGTTTTTTCATTATTATTAAATCTGTTACAGTGAACTATTATAAGTGATATTTGTTGCTACTATTAAAATTTCATTGGAATACCTTAAACTATGCCTATGTGAGACATCAAATTTAATTAATAGATGTTCTGTCTCTCCTTGTACTCTAGTCTTCCTAGTTTGTGAGATACAAACTATATTGAAACTAAATTAATAACTCTACAAAGGACACTAAGTGTTCAAGGGAAAGGACGAATCAACTTATGTAGCAAACTTCATTGTCTTATTTCAAGAAATTTCCAGAGTTTACAAAACTTTAGTAACCACCACCCTCATTAGTCAGCAGCCATCATTTTTGAGTGAAGACATCTACAACCAAAGAAATTATAAATTGCTGAAGGCTCAGGTGAGGGTTAGCATTTTTTGTAATAAAATATGTTTAATTAAAGTATGTATGTTGGTTTTTAGACATAATATATTACACATTTAATAAACTGAACTATAATATAAATACAATTTTATTTGCACTGGAAAACAAAAAATTCATGTGACTCATTTTATTACTATATTTAGTGATGATCTGGAACAATCTTTCTGAGGTATGTTTATACTATTAGTATTTCAGCTTTTAAAATTAGGCAATCAGAGGGGCAGAGCCAAGATGGCGACAGGAGAAGATGCTCACTTAGGTGTTCCCTCCATAATATTTCAAAAATCTTAAAACTATGACTCTAACTAAATTTTTGAGAGACAGAACCCACAGAAAGATCCAGTGAGGCAATTCTCCAGACCAAGGTAACCTGGAAAACAGTGGAAGGCTCTGCTCCACAGGGTTAGAGGGGTGGCCCTGCCAGAGTGAAAAAAACTACATCCTCTTGGAGGCAGCCCCAGGGCACCTGGAAGCCCCAGTTCACAGCAGCGGGGACAGTTTCCTGACTTACATCCCGGAGAATACCGGGCACAACTTGGGGGATCAGTGGGGGGAACCTCTGCCAGAGCATGCATACAAAGACCAGGCTAGCAGGCAGCCTGGTCAGCAGGGCTATGGCAGCAACCCCAGAAATCCAGATCCAGGAAACGGAAAAAGGTGTGGAGCCTCCAGGCAACTGATGCCCATTGAAGGTAGGGGAGACTTCTTAGATTTGTCCTCTGTACCTGGAACAAGACTCTGGGGGGTGCTGACCACATTCAGATCCTGATCACAATCTAGTCCCCCCCCCCAATAGAAGAGCCTCTCCTGCCCACCTCAGCCCCATGGCAGAGGGGTGTGCTTGTGGTCATTCAGAGACCAGGATGGAAGTCAGAGCTTCACACACTGAGATCCCTAGGGGAGGGGGTGTCCCAATAATGAAAGCTCAGGAAGCACCCCAAAACCTGAAACAGGCTGGAGAAATGAGTAAAAAGAGAAAAAAGAAGAACACCCTTGTGAAATACATTGTCTATGATCCCAAGAAGGATCAAAATACTCAATCTGAAGATGAGGAAGTCCAAGTTCCTGCATCTAAAGACTCCAAGAAAAATTAAAGTTGGGCTCAGGCTATGATAGAGCTCAAAAAAGATTTTAAAAATGAAGTCAAGTAGATAGAAGAAAAATTGGGAAAAGAAATGAGAAAGATACAGGAAAAACATGAGAAAGAAGTCAGCCGCTTAGTAAAGGAGATCCAAAAAATGCTGAAGAAACTAACATGTTAAAAACCAGCATAAGTAAAATGCATAAAACAGTTCAAAAAGTTATTGAGGAGAAGAATGTTTTATAAAGCAAAATTGGCCAGATGGAAAAAGAGATAAGAAAGCTCTCTGAGGAAAAGAAATGCCTCAGATGTAGAATTGAGCTAAAAGAAGCTGATGACTTTGTAAGAACTCAAGACACAGTACTTCAACACCAAAAGAATGAAAAATTAGAAAATGTGAAGCATCTTATTGAAAAAAAACAAATGATCTGAAAAACAAATTCAGGAAAGATAATTTAAAAATTATTGGGATACCTGAAAGTCACGATCAGACAAAGAGCCTTGTCCTCATTTTTAAAGAATTTCCACTGGAAAATTACCCAGATATCCTAGAACCAGAGGGCAAAATAGAAATTGAGAGAATCCACCAATCACCCCACAAAAGAGATCCAGAAAAACAACCCCCAGGAATATTATAGCCTAGTTCCAGAACTCTCAAATCAAAACGAAAATATTATAAGCAGCCAGAAGGACACAATTCAAATATCATGGAGCTGCAGTCAAGACTTAGCAGCAACTACATTAAAGGCTCATAGGGCTTGGAATATAATATTCCAGAAGGCAAAAGAGCTTGAAATGCAACCAAGAGTCAACTTCCCAGCAACTTCCAGGGGCAAAAGATGGACTTTTAATGAACCAGGGGAATTTCACATGCTCCTGTTGAAACAACCAGAACTGAACAGCAAGTTTGACCTTCAAATACACGACTCAGATGATGCATAGAGAGTGGAGGAGAAGGGTAAAACATGAGAGAATTAATGATGATGAACTGCATGTATTCCTGCATAGAAAATAATACTGATAATACTCATATGAACCTTCTCATTCAATAGAGCAGGTAGAATGATGAAGCACAGGAGAGAGATGAATTTGAAGATATAATATATTGTAAAAATGGAGCCAATGGCTAAAAGGGAAACTAGGAGTAAGAGAAAGGAGAGGTGGACTAGGCTAAAATAATTCATATTAAAGACTTTTTTTGCAATGAGCTTTTGCAATGATATAGGAGGTGGAGGCGAGGGGTAATGAGGGAACCTTCACTCTCATCAGAAATGGCTCAGAGAGGTAACAGCATGTACACTCAATAGGGTATAGAAATCGAGAAGAAAAAGGAGAGAAGGTAGAAAGGGGGAAGGGGGGAAATGTTGGTGATAGAGGACAGGGTAGATCATAGGAAAGAATAGTCATACATAACACATTTTCTTTTTTACTTCTTGTAAGGGGCTGGGATTGGGTGGCCTCTCCGGGACCATGGGGCTGGGTGGCTGTTGGATCTGAGGGGTGGTATATGGAATCAGGGTCTCTTGGTCCCAAGGCTGGTGATTAGTCTGCAGGGCCATTCAGCTACCCTACAGAATATTTTAGAAGAGGCACAGAGTGAAAGGAGAGAGAAAATATAATATAAGGTAGTGGGGAGGTATGGATGGAGGGAATTACAATCAGCAACAACAACAGTGGAAAAATATGGAAGTAGCCTTTGTGATGGACTTATCATAAAGAATGTGATTCACTTGAGACAGAGCTGATGGTATCAGAACACAGACTGAAACAGTTTTTTCTCTTTCCTTTAGTTTATTTCTCATGAGGATCTATATTTTGGGGGGAGTATTATGGTTACTTTTAAGCAAGAATATTTTAGTAATGCATTAAAACAATCACTTGTACAAAAATTTAAAAAATTAATTATAAATAAATAAATAAATAAATGAGGAAATGAGGAAATTAAAGCAGATGGAGATTAAGTGCTTAGCCTAAGGTCACACAACAAATAAATGTCAAAGTGTGATTTGATTTAGGTCTTCCTGACTACAAACTTAATGCTCTACTCACTGCACCACCTACTAACCCCTAAAAGACCTTTCTGTCTGAAATATTCACATGCCATGCCATTACTGCAGTTGGATAGATATTAAGCAAGGAAAGAAGCCTTTTTTAAGCATTAACTATGACCCAGGCACTGTGCTGATCTCATTACAAACTCAATCAAACCTCATAATAACCCTGAGAGGTTAAGTGACATTATTGTTCCTATTTTATCATTGAAAAAATAATTGAGGTAAACAGAAATTAAGAAACTTACTCAGGATCACAGAGCTAGTGGGAATTTAAGGCCAGCTTTGGACTCTGGTCTTCCTAACACCAAGCTCAGCCCTCTATCCACAGTCTCAACCTCTAAGTGCCTCTTCATATAATAAGTATTAATACTGATTCTTTTTTTCATGGGGAATTGAAGCCAATGAAGTTTCCTTGTCAATATCTTTTTAATCCTGTCTATTTTTGCTGTTACTCTGTATGAAATCATAATTTCAAATGAAATTCACCTGCAACAGAAATAAAATTTAACCCTAGCCTTCAGCATAATTCTGCATGAGTCTATATTTTTCTTGTAAACAATTTATTGTGGACAGCTAGGTGGCACAGTGGATAGAACACCAGTCTCAGTGTCAGGAGTGCTTGAGTTCAAATCCAGCCTCTGACACTTAGTAAAATTAGCTGTTTAACCTTGGGCAAGTCACTTAACCCCATTGCCTTGCCAAAAAAAATTATTGGACTTTCATGGCAGGGGGCTTCATCCCAATCATAATTATGATTTTAAAAAAATCATCATTTATATATTTTCCTCCAACTTCTGCTTTTATTCTTTTTTTGCATCCAACACTCTCTTTACAAAGCAGGTGATAACAAGAGAAGGTTGTTTAACTTTTAATTATCTATAACTGAAGAGATCTCTTTGTCCCAATACTCTTCTTCTCTTCTCCTTACCTAGTCTTCATCTCAAATTTTAGTCTTTCTTTTCTCTTAATCTCCCCTTCATGATCCATAACACCAGAATTTTTTATGCCAACCATATCCTGCCTCTAAACCACCCCTTTCTCCAACTTTCTCATGATTTCTCTGCTGAAGATAATGTATTTGTGTACCAAAACTCTGGGTATGAATGCGTGTATGAAATTGTGCTAAATTCTCCTTTTTTTCCAGTTCATATGAAAATGAGGTTCATGTTAACACATTCTCTCATCCCTTCCTCCATGGCTAGAGACTCTTCAACATACATTCCTTAGTTATATGAAATAGTAAGTTCTTTCCCCCTTTCCTTCCTTTTTTTAAAGACCATTATGAAAATCACCTTGTTCAGTCATTTCATTCTTTCATTTCCACTATGAGGTCAAATCTCCACAGGTGGCTGACCCTAAGAAGGACACTGTGTGGTCTCCTCTCCTCTTTGAGGCTTCCAGGATAAGGATCCTACCTCTTCTGTGACCTCTGAGGACAACTCTGGTCACACTACAGCTTCATTCTGCTGGAACTTTCCTAGTCAGGGAGCTTCTAGGAAATTTTGCACTGTTTCCTCTCCAGGGTGTTTTATTTTTGATCATCTTTTGAATTAACCTTGGATTGTATGAAATGGTTTATTGAAGGGTCACTTGGAATTTGAAGGTTATTGCTTGATTGGTTGCACCTGGTAATTCACTGGAATACAGGAGGGAAGAGGTGAGTGCTCTACACCTTTCACTTGGTCGACTTCACCTGGAATAGCAAGCAATACTTAAGGACATTTTATACACCACACATACATTGTGACATATGCTGGGGAGACAAGAGCCAAAATGACACAATCCTTCCCATTAAGGTTGTTACATTTCTATAGAGAGACAGAATATGGGTATATACACAAAAAATTAAAGTTAATTTGGAGTGGGAGGTAAAGACACTAGCGGTTGGAAAGAACAGGAAAGAGATTATATTTGAGATGAGATTTCAACTGAGTTTTGAAATTCTAAAAGATGGAGTTGAGGACAGAGGACATTCTAAAAGGGGAGTTCATCCCTCAGGAATGGAGAACAAAGAAAAGAGACTGGACAACCAATTTAAGTGCAACATGGTGAGAGTAAAATAAGAAATGAGGAATAAATCTGGAAAGGTGAAATGCAATCAGTTTGTGAAGGAAACTAACCATCTTAGCATAAAGTTCATCATTGATGTAAGCCTCTTACTATACCCACAGTACACCATTCAAATTAGAGAAAAATGGCAGAGTCCTCTTCTTCCATATGATCTGCTTTCTGAGTCTTAAGAACTATTCACAATTCAGCATTTCCCCAGATAATATCTCGAATGTACTTCACACAGACACTTGAGTAAAATTCATTCCCTTCTCTTTCCTCTCCTCTACAATAATCAAGCCAAACAATTGTTTACGTCAAAAAACATACTTCCTTGACACATGTTGTGACAATAGTGTGCCTGGTGCTAGTACATGTAGACATCAGGTTACCTTCTCTGACTCTATCATTAATGAAAATGCACATATGATCTGATGGGAAAGTAAGCAACCACCACCAGGATTGTAATAGAGTGAGATATTTAGATAGAGCAATGTGAGTTAGAGAGACTAGGTCAGACCTGCAGATCTCAGAACCAAAGGAGCCAGACACAGGATAAGTATCCATCTCAACTTGGTCTAGGACTAACATCTGATGGAATTAAGAGTTTCAAAAAGACATATTTGGGCAGGAAATATTGACTTCATAGTGATGCTGGAGATCAAAGGACTTGAACAGAAGCAGCTATAAGCAAGAACAATCTAAATAAACTTATCCACTAATTTAGATAAAGTAAAATTCAGCATCTCCTGTAGTAAAATCTGAGTTCTTTAAAGGATGAATTGGTACACCAGTATTATGCACAACTTCTTCACATAGAAAGCACTTGATGAATGCTTATTCAACAGATCTGAATATTCCCTAACAATGGGAAAGATTTATATAGCTCATCCTCTGATTACTTCTCAGGACTTCAGTAGTTACTGGCACTAAATCCCAGTGCAATGTCTTACTAGAGAGGAAAGAGAGGACTCCATTTCAAGATTTTAGTACAGGAAAGGATCCTAAGTCTATAGTGACTGTTGCCCGGGGTGCGTCAAAGCTAATGTATCACAATCACACTGATTCATCCATATCAGCATCCCTTAATCCATCTGAATCCTTCCCAAATTAAAGCCCAAGAATAGGCACACACTTATATACTCAACACTCCCAAATAATGTCACAGAATCCAAATAACAAAATCCCAGGTTTAAAAGAATCCTTAAGGATGTTGGTGTTCAACTAACAGCTTCTGGCCATATACCTGGACAACACTTCTATACAAATTATATATATATATATATACATATATATATATGTGTGTGTGTGTGTTCATGTATGTGTGTATGAATACATGTATATATGTGTGTATATTTGTTGATTTATTTCAGACAATGCCTTGCTGATCCATCTAATCCAACCCATTTCTGAATATTCTTCCAAAAGGGATGATCTGGCCACCTCTGGAAGCACATCACTGAATACAAGTACCGTATCTGGATCTAATATGAAAAGTGAAAGAGATTCTTGGGTCCTTTAGAAAAAGAAGGATGTCCTTCTGAAAAACTGAACCCACCTTAATGATAATCTTATTGGAATCTATCTTTTATGCAGAAAATGTAGGAATACAGTCCACCCTCCCTCCTTTTACAAAGATCAAGCCATGAGGGTAAAGAACACCACTTATGCCAAATGAGACCCATTTTGAGGCAAAATTGATAAAAGAATTTGTCTTCTCTGACTTTATATATTGTCACAAGAGCTATGCTGTTCTTCCTTTTGCAGAGGGCAAGGGAGCAGAATAACAAATAATCTATGATTGTTGAAAAATATAAACTTTAATTTAAAGAAAAAACAAAGATAAGGAAGTGACTCTTAACTCACCAAAAAAGAAGCCAAGCAAACCACTGGACCCAGCAAGGACTTCAAAGATGTTTTGTTATCTTCCGCCTCAGGGCTGCCATCACCTCCTTGTTCCTCAAGGTATAGATAAAAGGGTTGAGCATGGGAGTTACAACTGTATAGAAAAAGGAAAGGATTTGGTCTGTGTCCCCAGTAGAATTGGCTCCTGGTTTCATGTAGGCAGGACTTGCAGTCCCAAAGAAGAGTATGACAACCAGTAGATGGGAAGAACAAGTAGAAAAGACCTTTCGGCATCCCTGAGAAGAGGCTACATCAAGGATAGTAATGAGGATGAGAACATAGGAAAACAGGATTAGAAAAAAGGGAGTAATGATAAAGAATAAGGTGACAGCAAGATTCCCAACCTCACCCCAGAATGGGTCTCCCTTTGTCAATCTCAAAACAGGCAAAATGTCACATAGAAAATGATGAACAATGTTGGTGCCATGGAAGGGCAAGGTAAAGATTAATATGGAGTAGGTAGTACTTGTGGTGATGCCCATTAGATAAGAAGCACCTACCATACCCACACAAGTCTGTTGATTCATCATCATGGAATAGTGAAGGGGCTGGCAAATAGCAGCATAACGGTCATAGGCCATGGCAGTGAGCAGGATGCATTCAGCAATGCCAAAGAGGGCAAAGAAATACATCTGGGTGAAGCAACTGGCAGGAGAGAGGGCAGGATGTGAGAGGAGAAGATTAGTCAACATCCTAGGTAAAATAGTTGTAGTGTAGAGAATCTCTATCACAGAGATGCCGAAGGAAGAAATACATGGGAGTGCTCAGGGCTGAGTCCAGCAGAGTTAGGCTGATGATCAGGGAGTTGCCCAGCAAGATGATCAGGTAGACAAAGAGCACCCCCCAAAAGAGGGCTATCTGGTAGTTCTCCAAATATGAAAATCCCAACAAAATAAATTCAGTCACAGCTGTCCCATTTCTATCATCCATGACCCTAAATCTACATCTGAGAACAGGAAAAGAGAGAACTGTTAATCATCCCAAAGAAGAGAAAAAAGTAAATAAACTGCTGCAATAAGAGAGAAGCAGGTTAGGAAAAAAAAATAACTGTCCAAGTATAGAGATTGTGATGGATAAGCAGGAGGATAATAGAATGTCCATTTTGAGAAAATCACAACATAATTATTTAACTTTTCATGTAAAATGGGATATAGGTGTATATAATATCAATATGATCCCTTCCACCTCACAAAGTCCTGGGTTCTATGGGCAGAAACTGTCTTTCATCCTTAAAGGTAACTGAAGATGTGAACAAATATAGACACAAATAGAGAATAATAAGGAGGGAGATGAGGAAAAAAGGGGGGAAGAGAAGAGAAGAGAAGAGAAGAGAAGAGAAGAGAAGAGAAGAGAAGAGAAGAGAAGAGAAGAGAAGAGAAGAGAAGAGAAGAGAAGAGAAGAGAAGAGAAGAGAAGAGAAGAGAAGAGAAGAGAAGAGAAGAGAAGAGAAAAAATGAGAAAAGAGTGAGGAGAATAAAAAAGGAAATAGGTTAGGAACACTTTGAGGCACATAGAGTGAGTCACAAGATAGAGAAAGGATGGGAGAAATTTAAGTTTCAGATAAGATCCCAACCACCCATAGGGGTTCCTGGAAGAGCTCCTATTAAAGGTACCACCTACAAGCAGGCATTCCAATGTGAATTCCTAGTTTATTAGCCACAGGGAAACATGATCCCCAGAGAAAGGTGCAGGAGAAAAGGAGATCAGATTGTAATCTAGATTCTAGAGGAAAGAAGGAAGTGGATAGGGAAACTTTGCCCTTAGATCCTGACATTTTTTTTTTTGATTAAAGATTTTTTTATTTTGAGTTTTACAATTTTTTCCCCAATCTAACTTCCCTCCCCCACCCCACCCCCCATCTTCTTAAGGAGAAGTGAACAGTAGTTTCCCTACTCCTTGAGCTCCCTAAATAAAGGTATAGTAATATGAGTCATTAGACACATCAACCTGATCTCTCTGTCAACTCCACCAAAGGAATTAAAGGATGGAGGGAAATCAGAAGTTATAGGAAAATGGAGGTCCATTGGGGCTGCTAGGTGGCATAGTGGATAAAGCACCGGCCTTGAAGTCAGGAGTACCTGGGTTCAAATCTGGTCTCAGACACTTAATAATTACCTAGCTGTGTAGCCTTGGGCAAGCCACTTAACCCCATTTGCCTTGCAAAACAAAACCTAAAAGAAAAAAAAAAGAAAATGGAGGTCCAAAGAGAAAGAAATACACATCTAGCGTTAGCCAATGAATCTAAGGCAGAATCCTGGAAGATAGGTGGTATGAGAGGATAGCAACTCTTCTGGGAACTGGGAGACAGTCATAACCACCCCTCCAACATAAGGAAGGGAACATGCTGGAAGGGAGTAAATGGCAAAGGGGGCAAAGGGGAATTCCACCAACAGGAGCAGTGCTTCCTGCCTTCCTGCAACAGCAACTCCCATCAGTAGCCACCACCATTACCAGAAAATTGGCAGAGGGGTAACAACTAAGATACTAAGACAAAGACAATGATTGTAAATTGGCAATGCAAGAATCAAAGACAGCTTTGATGCTCTCTCTCCTCAGCTAGGTTTTTCCAACTTCCATCTCATCTAGATTAGCAGAGATAACTCCCTTCCATGGGATTTTTTATTCTTTTATGAAAAGGGACACATCCTTTCCTTAAGGAAACTGAGGCAAATTTTTTCACCTTCTAAAGGGGAAAAGAATTATGATTGCTTTTGCAAATTTTCTTTGAAAAAGCCCAAAAATGTCTGAGAGGGATGAATCAATAGATCATTCTCACTTTCATGATTATTATAATCAGTGAATACATGACTATAGCTGTGAACCACTCAAACTTCTAATGTACCTCCTCAAAAGCTGAATGGGACATATTTTAATACTTCATTGTCTGAGCTTATATTCCTAAATCACATCATATGAGTTGGGGGAGAATTAATTGATCAGGGGTGCCCTACAAGCCCCTCTCTGCAGTATGGTCACTATATATATACATGTATATATATTTTATTTGTTATATTCAAGTCTGGCTATATACATATGAAACACAGATAAAGATGACACTTTAAGGTTAACAAAGCACCTTTTTCACTACAAACTGAACATCAAGCAGTGCAAGTATTATTATTGACATAAAAACTATCCATGTATTTTTTAATAGAAATAAATGCTGAATTTTTTGAAAAATTATTTCAGTTTTATTAATGAAATTTTATTATTTTGCTATTAACATAGTATGTAACCTTTATAGTTTTACCTATCTTAAACACATTATTTACAATAAAAATACAACATGATGCTGTACCCATAATACAAATATTTTACTTAACATTTTTGGTTTGATATTCATTAAGGTTAATGGTTCCTTGTTTAATTATTTTGTTGCATTTCTGTTTTTGATATCTGGTCACATAAGTGTCTGGAAGGATTTGCTCTGCTTCTGTTTTGGGAATCAATTTAAGTAGGACTGGGATATAGTTTTTTTTTTGAATGTTTGGCAAATCCACTTGCAACCCATTTCTTTTGAACTTTTTTGCTTTGAAAACCCATTTATAGCTAATTTACTTTGTTTCTGAAATAAGATAATTTAAAATTTCTGTTTCTTGTTCAAGTAAACTAAACCTTAGGTATTTCTGTTAAAATTCTTCCATTTCATCAAAATTAAGAATTTTTTGGCATATAACTGTTAAAATAATTTTTATAAGTTCTTTTATTTTATTTTCATTTCTCCTATGTTCTGTTTCCTCCTGCTCATTTGATCAAATCCACTAGCTATTTACTGTACTTTGTTCATAATACCAGCTCCTGGTTTTACTTCTCAATTTCATGTGCTGATACTATTTGTTTTAATTTCAAATTTCTTAGGATATAGTACAATGTTCACTTGGAACTTTTTGATTTGTTATTTTTAAAATTATTTTAGAGGAATGCCCAAATCATTATATTCTTTCAACCTTCAGATAAAGTTTAGAGATGTTTATTTTCTTTTCCTTTTTTGAGTCCTTACTAACTCTTTTTTTAGTGAAAGATTTTATTTATTTTTGAATTTGACAATTTTTACCCCTAATCTTGCTTCTCTCACCCCACCCTACCCCACACAGAAGGCAGTCTATTAATCTTTAGATTGTTTCCATTCACTTAATTTCTACTTTTTTGCCACCACAAATAGGGCTGCTATTAATATTTTTGTACAAGTGATGTTTTTACCCTTTGTCATAATCTCTTCAGGGTATAGACCCAGTAGTGGAATTGCTGGATCAAAGGGTATACACATTTTTATTACCTTTTGAGCATAATTCCACATTTCTCTCCAGGAAGGTTCATGAGTTCCCAGATCCACCAACAATGTACTACTGACTACTGACGGGGACAGCTGGGTGGTGCAGCGGATAGAGCATGGCCCCTGGAGTCAGGAGTACCTGAGTTCAAATCCAGTCTCAGACGCTTGATAATTACCTAGCTGTGTGGCCTTGGGCAGGCCACTTAACCCCATTGCCTTGCAAAAACCTTAAAAAAATGCATTAGTGCCCCAGATTTCCCACAGCCCTTCCAACATTGATAATTGTCCTTTCTGGTCATATTGGCCAGTCTGAGAGGTATGAGGTGGCATCTGAGAGAAGCTTTTATTTGCATTTCTCTAATAAGTAATGGTTAAGAACAGTTTTTCACCTGACTATGGATTGCTTTGATTTCCTCATCTGCAAATTGCCTTTGCATATCCTTTGACCATTTGCCAACTGGGGAATGGCTTATTTTTTTTTAAATTTGACTCAGTTCTCTGCATATTATAGAGATTAGTCCTGTGTCAAAAATACTAGTTGTAAAATTTTTTTCCCCATTTACTACATTTCTTTTCATCTTGGTTACACTGGTTTTGTCTGTGAAAAAGCTATTTAATTTAATGTAATCAAAATTGTCTGGTTTGTTTTTAATGTTCTCCATCTTTTCCTTGGTCATAAACTGCTTCCCTTTCCATAGATCTTACAGGTGAACTATTTATTGATCTCCTAATTTGCTTATAATATTTTTTATGACTAAATCCTGTATTCATTTAGATCTTATCTTGGTATAGGGTGTGAGATGTTGATATAATCCAAGTTTTTTTCCATACTAACTTCAAATTTTCACAACAGTTTTTATCGAAGAGAAAGTTTTTATTCCAATAGCTGAAATCTTTGGGTTTATCAAACAACAGATTACTATAATCTTTTCCTGCTATTGCACCTATTCCACTGATCCACCAATCTATTCCTTAGCCAATACCAAACAGTTTTGATGACTGATGCTTTATAATATAATTTTAGATCTTGATAAGGCTAAGCCACCTCTTTTTGCACCTTTTTTTTTGCATTAAATCCCTGGAAATTCTAGAATTTCTATTTCTCCATTAGAATTTACTTACAATTTTTCTAACTCGTTAATGTGATTTTTTGGAATTTTGATCAGTAGGGCACTAAACAAGTGATATAATTTTGATATAAATGTCATTCTTATTATATTAGCTCGGCATATTCATGAGCAGGTAATATCTACCCAGTTATTTAAATTTGATTTTATTTGTGTGAGAAGAATTTTGTAATTGTTTTCAAAATTTTCTGAGTCTGCATTGACAGGTAGACTCCCCAGTATTTTATATTGTCCGAGGTTACTTTGAATGGAATTTTTCTTTCTAGCTCCTTCTGCTGTATCTTGCTAGTCATATATACAAATGGCCTGGATTTATGAGGGTTTATTTTATATACTGTGAAGTTGCTAAAGTTGCTAATTATTTCTAGTTGTTTTTAGATGATTTGCATGTATTCTCTGGGTATACCATCATGTCATCTGCAAAGAGTAAGAATTTTGTCTCTTCCTTCCAAATTCTAATTCCTTCAATTTTGTTTTCTTCTCTTATTGCTGAGGCTAGCATTTCTAATACAATATTGAATAGTAGTGATGATAATGGGCATCCTTGTTTCACCCCTGATCTTATTGGGAATGCTTCTAGCCTATCTTCAATGCATATAATGCTTGTTGATGGTTTCAGATAGATATTGCTTATTATTCTAATGAACAATCCATTTATTCATATGCTTTCCAGTGTTTTAGTAGGAATGTATGTTGTATTTTGTCAAAAAAGCTTTTTCAGCATCAATTGATTAAATCATATGATTTCTGATAGGTTTTTATAGATTTAATTAATTATACTAAAAGTATTCCTATATTGAACCAACCTTGCATTCCCGGGATTAATCCTCCTTGGTCCTACTGTATTATCTTAGTGATAACTTGTTGTAGTTGTTTTGCTAAGATTTTATTTAAGCTTTTTGCATCTATATTCATCAGAGAGATAGATCTGTAATTTTCTTTCTCTGTTTTAACTCTTCCTGGTTTAGGTATCAGCACCATATTGGTGTCATAGAAAGAATTATACAGAGTTCTGTCTTCACCTATTTTCCCCAGAATTTATATAAAATTGGAAACAATTATTCCTTAAATGATTGATAGCATTCACTTGTGAATCCATCTGGCTCTTGAGATTTTTTCTTAGGGAGTTCAATGATAACTTCTTGATTTTCTTTTTATGAAATGGTGTTGTTTAGGTATTTAATTTCCTCTTCATTTAGCCTGGGCAATGTATAATTTTGTAAATATTCATCTTTTTCACTTTGATTACCAGATTTTTCTGGCATAGAATTGGACAAAACAATTCTGAATTATTACTTTAATTTCCTCCTCACTGGTGGTGAGTTCACCTTTTTCATTTATGATACTAACAATTTAGTTTTCTTCTTTGTTTTTTAAAATCAAATTTACTGGAACTTTATCAATTTTATTGTTTTTTTTTCATAAAACCAACTCTTGATTTTATTTATTAGTTCAATAGTTTTCTTGCTTTTCATTTCATTAATTTCTCCTTTAGTTTTTAGGATTTCTGACAAGGTGTTCATTTGGGTGTTTTTAATTTGTTCTTTCTCTAATTTTTTTAGTTGCTTATTTATTTCATTGATTTCCTCTAATTTATTCATGTAAGCAGTTAAAGATTAAATATATACTCTGACAGCCACCATTAGGTTTTGGTATATTTATTTCATTATTGTCATTATCTAGGATGAAATAATTAGTTCTTTCCATAATTTGTTCTTTGATCCACTCATTCTTTAAAATGAGGTTATTTAGTTTACAATTAGTTTTAGGTCTATATCTCCCTATCCCAATATTACATGTGATTTTTATAGCATTATGATCTCAAAAAGATGTATTTACTATTTCTGCCTTTCTCCAATTGATTATTAGGGTTTTATGCCCCAGTATATGGTCAATTTCTGTGTAAGTGCTATATACTGCAGAAAAATAAAATATAGTCCTTTCTGTTCTCATTCAATTTCCTCCATAAGTCTCTCAATGTCTAGGTTTTCTAATTATGTATTTATCTCCTTAACTTCCTTCTTGATTATTTTATGGTTAAATTTGTCTAAATCTGAGAGCGGGAGGTTGAGATCTCCCACTAGTAGAGTTTTGCTGTCTATGTCTTCTTGTAGTTTGTTCAACTTCTCCTCTAAGAATTTGGATGCTATATCATTGGGTGCATACATAGTTAGTATTGAAATTACTTTATTGGGGTGGCTAGGTGGTGCAGTGGATAGAGCACCAGCCCTGGAGTCAGGAGTACCTGGGTTCAAATCCGGTCTCAGACACTTAATAATTACCTAGCTATGTGGCCTTGGGCAAGCCACTTAACCCCATCTGCCTTGCAAAAAAAACTAAAAAAATTACTTTATTGTCTATTGTACCTTTTAGGAGGATAAAGTTTCCTTTCTTATCTCTTTTAATGCTATCTATTTTTGCAGCTGCTTTGTCTGAGATAAAGATTGTTATCCCTGCTTTTTTCACTTCAACTGAAACAAAATATATTTTGCTGCACCTTTTTTACCTTACTCTATATGTATCTCTCTTTTTCAAATGTACTTCTTATAAGCATCATATTGCAGGATTCCAGATTTCAATTGACTCTGCTATTCACTTGCATGTTAAGAGACAGTTCATCTCATTCAAATTCAAAGTTATAATTATTAACTCTTTATTGTACCCCCATGTCATATTCCCTTTGTTTGTATTTTCCCCTTTTTTCACTTTATCCATATTCCCCTGTATTTTGTTTCTGAATACCACCACCTTCAGTGTATTTACCTTCCTATATCCAAACCCCTCCCCCCTTTCTTTCCCCTTTCTCTTTGTCCCTTCTTCCTTCCCTTGCTTCTATTAGTTCCACTTTCCCTAGCCCTCCATTTTCCCCTTTTAATATTTGAAATGTAAGATAAGTTTCTTAACTGAGTGTATGTATGTTAACTTTAAGCCAAATCTGATGAGAGTAAGATTCAGGCAGTTCTCACCTTCTTCCCCTCTATTGCAATAGGTCCTTTGTACCTCTTAATGTAGTGAGATTTACCCCCATTCAATTTCCTCCATCCTCCTGTCTCCTTACTGTCCCACTTTTTTAAGGAGGTATTGTTTTTAGCTCATTCCATCTGAGTCACAGAAAAGCCATGAGTGTCTATCACTTCTGGCTAAGTAAATTCTCTCTAACAGAGTTACAATTCATGAGATTTATTAGAGTCTTTCTCCTAGGTAGGGATATAGCTAGTTTCATCTTATTGGATAGCAGTTTCATGAATAAGTCATGAGTGTTCATCACTTCTGACTAAATATATTCTCTCTAATAGAGTTACAATTCTCAAGAGTTATGAGAATATTTCTTCCAGGTGGGGATATAGTCAGGTTCATCTTATTAGATAGCAATTTTTCCTAATTTTTCACTAAATCCTCTAATACTAAGTTCAGGCTTTTTTTCCTCTTCAATGTTTTCAGGAAGACCAATAATTCTTAGGCTTTCTCTCCTTGATCTATTCTTAAGGTCAGTGGTTTTGCTGGTGAGGTATTTTAAATTTTCTTCCATTTTTTTGAACTTTTCTTATTGTTTAATGGAACCTTCTTGTCTCATGAAGTCATCAGTTTCCACAGATTTCATTCCTTTTTTTTTAGGGTTTTTTTGCAAGGCAAACGGGGTTAAGTGGCTTGCCCAAGGCCACACAGCTAGGTATTTATTAAGTGTCTGAGACCAGGGCCAGTGCTTTATCCACTACACCACCTAGCCGCTCCCATTCCTTTTTTTGAGAAGATTTCTTCATTTACATTTTGCAACTCCTTGTCCAATTATATTTTCCAAGGATTTGTTTTCTTTTTTGCGAGATGAGAATTTTCCTCTTGCAAGGTGTTACTTTTTTCTTGAGTTTCCTTTCCCAATTTTCCCAAGTGATTTGTAATCTCCTTCCTGATTTCTTCAAGGAAGTCTTTTTGAGCTGGAGATCAATTCATATTTTCCTCAGAAGTTCTAGGTCTCTCTGAGTTAAAATCTGTTTCTTCTAAATATTTGTCAATGAGCCCCCCTTTCCACTGGACTTTCTTCATTTTACTAAGATCTTGTGTTAAGGAGTGACTGGCTCTCAAAGGCTTGATTTTGAAAACCCTAGGGAATTTGTTCCATTGACTTAGTAAATCGAAGGGCTAGCCAGGAGGGGGCACTGGCTGCTTTCTCTGGAGTATTTGAGGCCCTCTTCCTAGACCCAGAGGGGGTAAGGGGCATCAGCAGGGTTAAATTGTCCTTGAACAATGATCTGGGCCTTGGGGGAGGTAGTCAATCCCCCTTTCATCTGAGTGTGCTCTGCTGCCCACACCTGAGCCTGGGGTGGGGGGTGCAAAGTTATTGTGTTTGTTCTGGTACCAGGACTCCACTAAAAGTATGTTCAGGCCCCCAGCCCAGGGGTCCATCTCCAGTCATGCTCTGCAACTCTCTATGCTGGAACTTTCCCTCCAGCCCAGCTGGGACTCACCAGACATCCGCTACCCCAGTCAGAGATTCTGTGGATAATGTTGGTCCTCAGATCCACCACTCACAACGCCTCCACAGCTAAGGCTGGTCTTCTGGTTTCACCCCACTGCTGTTGCTGCACTATCCCTCTGTTCTCCATTCCTGGTTCTCCTGTGATCCCTTGAGACAAACCTTTTGGTAGATGTTCTTCTACTAGCTTCTTTTTCTGGGTTTTGTCGATCAAATGAATTTCTGTTAAGAGGTTCCTTTCATGTCATTTTTTGAGGGGGAACCAGGAGAGCTTAGTACAGAGTCTGTCCTCTCCACCATCTTGCCCAGAAATCCCAAGATGTGTTTATTCCATTGAGGTTGCCTTGCCTGCATCACTGTCTCACACATGCCATTTTCTTTAATAAAATTATCTAGTATTCTATTATTTGTTCTTTAACTTATAATTTCTTGGAGATTAATTTACTTTTGACTTGACTTTTAATCCTTTCTACAATTTTCCTTCATTAAATATGATTTTACTGAACTGCCTGCAGTAGAGGGTGCATTTAATATTTCTGTTTTTCTGAATCTGTTGTTTGGATTCTTAAATACTCTAATACTTGGTCAACTTCCATAAAGGTATTACACATTCCTGGAAAACAGGCCATAGTATCTATAAAGTGTTTTGAAAGGTTTGGAAAAGAATTTGCAAGTCTATTTCATGTAGCCTGCATCAAGATCAGGTAATTTTTTTATTATCTTAATTTTAGAAATCTGGTAACTAATGCTGAAAAATTAAATGATTTGGTCAGAATCACCCAGGGCTTGAACCTTTCAGAATCCATGTCCAGAATTCTAATTTCTATGGCACTATCTGTCTAGAGCGAAAAACTTTCCTATTCAAATTCAGAAATCAAAGCAGAGATTTCATATTTAATATTTCTAAAAATTATTTTCAGTTTTTTACTCTTGATCTTCTTTATCTTTTGTCTAGATTTCTCTAGGTATAAAGGATAACAAGGAGACTTCCCACCATTATAGTTTGACTATATATTTCTCCTTGACATAACAATAATAATTAATAAAAACTAGCATTGACACAGCCTTTTAAAATTAAAAATGAATTTCACAAATATTATTTAATATACAAGTTTATTTCATTTTTTTCACTTACCTAAATTGGGCTTTGCAAATAATGAGATCTTTTTTTAATAATTTGAAGGTTTCTGGCCACCCTGCATTGCAAGTCTTTTGGTGCCATTATTCCAATATCCCATGACATTGGCTCACATTACCAATCTGTGCCATATTTTGGTTATTTTAATGGTATTTAAGCTTTTTAATTGTTATTTTTATATCTGTTATGATGATCAAGGATGAGTTATCTGTAATATTACTATTGTAATTGTTTTGGGGTTCCTTAAACCACATATATCAAAAATATTAATCAATGTTCTTTATTCTGACTACTCCAATGACCAGGTGTTCCACCTGTTTCTACTTCTCTTCTGGTCTCCCTTTAACCTGAGAGACAATAATATTGAAAGTCGATGATTTAATAAGTCCAGAAAAATCTCTATATGTTCATTTGATAGGAAAAGCCCAACAATGTGACAAATTTCATTATTTTCTTACTCTAATAACCACAGCAACCCCAATCTTCAACAAAGAGTAACCTGATCAGTCAATTACCATCAACCTCTATTCAAGACATTTTAGGGGGGGCTAGGTGGCGTAGTGGATAAAGCACCAGCCCTGGAGTCAGGAGTACCTGGGTTCAAATCCAGTCTCAGACACTTAATAATTACCTAGCTGTGTGGCCTTGGGCAAGCCACTTCACCCTGTTTGCTAAAAAAAAAAAAAAGACATTTTAGATGTCTTAGATGACAACTCAGTGAAGGTATAGATGAGGGTTATCATTTTTAGCATAAAATATTTTCATTAAAGGATCCACATTGTTTTTTTAGACATAATATCATTTCTAACTTTATAGGCAATTGTAGTATGAATATAACTTTTACATGTATTAGGAAAACAAAAAATTCATGTGTCTCATTTTATTGCTATATTTGCTTTAATGTGGTGATCTGTAAATAAATTCACAATATCTCTGAGGCATGGCTTTAATAATATAATTCCTACATTTAAAATAAAAAATTAAGGCAAACTGAGATTAATTGACTTGCCTAGGGCCACAAAGTAAATAAATGACTACTGGCACATTTGACCTTAGTCTCCCTGACTTTAACTTCTAAATTCTATTCTCTGCACAACCTAGCAAACTACTATAAAACCTAACTACCTGGAATGCTATACCATTCAATTTCAGCTAGATAGATATTATGGAAGAAAATAAGTGTTTATTTAAGACCAATTACAAACTAAGATGGGAATATTATCTCATTTGACTCTCACATCAGCTTTGAAAAGTAAATGTAATTATTTTTCCTATGTTGTAATTGAGAAATTGAGGCAAACAGACATTATGAAACTTACCCAAGGTCAATTAGCAAGTGAGTAACTTAGACCAGATTTGGACAGAGCACTTCCTTTCTCCAGGCCCAGTATTCTATCCAACAGGCATCACTTAGCTAGCTCTAGGTGTCTTATCATATATTAAGTATTAATATTAATTCACAGTGAATTGAAACATAATGAAGTTTCTCTCTTCATCTCTTATAATCATCTATTTTATATTGTTGTGTTGCTGAAATCAAATCAATTATTAATCTTTTAAAAAATTGACTTCTAAAAAATAAAATAAAATGAAATTCACCAAAGAAAAATTAAATTTTAACCCAGTACCTTAGTATAATTATATGTTTCTTATGATCATCTTTTTGAACTCTATCTAAACTATATTGTTACTTTCTTCCATTTTGTGGGTGACTTCATTGATGTTTGTAATTCTAATCATCAATTGTGTATTCCCATACTTCTGTTGTCTTATTTCTTTTTCTTTTCTTTGATACCCCAACCCCTCTTTCCAAAGAAAGTGATAGAGTTTACTTAAAATTTAGTAATTTAAAACTCACACTGTTTCTCTTCTCCTTAGCTGATCTGTGTCTCAAGTTCTTATTCTTTCTTTCCTCTTAATCTCTCCTTCATGATCTGTCACAGTCATACTGTATTTTGGTTTGTTTATGCTATCCCTATCATGCCTCTAAATCATGCTCTTCCCCTGCTGTCCCAAAATTTCCATGATATTAATGCATTTGGGTACTCAAAATCCATGTTTGTGTCTTTCTTTATGTGTGTGTGTGTGTGTGTGTGTGTGTGTGTGTGTGTGTGTGTGAACCTGTATTAAATCCTCTTTGGTCCTAATGGAAGGGACATTCACGTTAGCCATTCCCCATCCCTTTCTCAATGTTTCTGATATCTTTTAATTATGGAAAATGATAAGGTTCCTCCTCTTGTTCCCAATTTTTCATTAACATATTGCCCTTTGCTTTCTGTTTTTTGTTGTTTTGCTTTTTTCTAATAGGTGTAATGAAAGAGCTTATTTACAAAAACTAAAAATCAGCTAGGAAAATAACTAGTAATTTTTTACCATACGCCTAGAGTAGTGAAATACAATTACTGTCAAATCCCTAATTTAATAAATTTCACAAAACTTTTGTATGAAATAATATTTTAGAAAGTTATTAGAACTTATCTAGTCTGGACAATCAGAAAAAATTGTATGAAAGGTTCAGAAAGTGGGTAACTCTGGATATTCATTAACATACCTCAATTTCTCAGCATCCTCTCTTTCTATATTACTTGTCAGTTTAGAATACTTTTTTTCCCTGACCATTGTTTTCAAGGTCTCTTTTAAGAGACTGATCATGAATTTCTAACACATGTGCTTTTTTGAATGGTCTTTAGTTCTCCAAATCAGGAGATTTACACTTAATTCCATTCCTTGTTTCATCAACACCACATCTTGTTTCATCGTCTTCTGGAAAATCAGGACTTTCTAGTATCATAATGAATTCACACAACAGATGTAGTTTATGATCACAACAATTTTTAGAAATCTGCCTGTCTTTCAAATAAACAATAGATGAATGAAGAAATCCACAACTTGCAGAATATGTCCATAAAGCTTGAGAGGGAAAAATATTCTCTTTTATTCCTAGGGCACAGCTACTCTCTGCGGATACTAGAGTATTTGCTCTCTTTTTTGTTGTCAGTTCTTCTTTTAGTCTATTTATAGCCGTTATTAATTTTCTAATGATGGTTCACTACTATTTGAGTGCCTATTTCCTTTCATTCTTCCTTTAAAGTGGCAAGCAGTTCACTTACCTTTGTACCTGCTTTTAAAGATGCATCTTCATTTAAAAAAAAAAAACAAACAAACAAACAACTCGGGAACTACCAGTTTGGACTGTTTGATCAAAGGTGGGAAATGTACAGTAACCCAACAAAGTGTTATATCCCTGTGACTCTCATATACACAAGTTGGTCACCATTAAAGGCACTTTATAGAAAACTCTAAATAGCATTTTTCATTTGAATTTAGAGCAACATTAAGAATGAGCAGTGATCTTCTATTATCTTCACTTCCCATTCATAATAAGACTACCCCCACACAAAAGAGGTAGACAAGAATCCTTGACTATTTGTTCAAAACTACTAAAACTCATCCAATTTATAAGCAATTACTTTCATCAACAACAGCATTGTCAATTATTTTAAATATTAAATCAAACACTCGATGGTTACTTTATATGGATTAGTTCACTTAAAACGGAATACAACTATAATTACACATAATCAATTTCATTTAAACTATTTTTTTCATTAGTTTAAAAAAGCAGCTATTAAGTCAATATTTTTTGTACAAGAATCTTGATGCTACATGAAAAAAGTATCTGGAAAACATAAACCATATTTAAGCATAACCAATATTTGACTGAATTTATTTACATAACTTTAAAAAGCAGCTTTTAAGACACTGCATTTTTGACATAAATTTTGATGCTACTTGGAAAAGGCATCTGTTTCTCTATCTCTATCTCTATCTCATCTATATCTATATCTATATCTATCTGAGGTAATACTACCCTTGTTAGTATCACATAGGAAAGGCAAAATTTATGATTTTTTTCTCCCAGTAGTAAAGGGATCACTGTGGTCCCCACATCCAAGAAAATCCAGACGTGAAAGGGAAAGACCTACCTGACATAAAGCAATTCATAATAGTGGTACATTAATTTCTATATTTGTATAAATTATTTAAGTTCAAATTATTGAAAGATTACAGCATAGGGGCAGCTAAGTAGGGGGGTGGATAAAGCACCAGCCCTGAAGTCAGGAGGACCTGAATTCAAATTCAACCTCAGACACTTAATAATTGCCTAGTTGTGTGACCTTTATCAAGTCACTTAACCCCATTGCCTTAAATAAATAAAAATTTTAAAAAAAAGATCACAGCATAGCACCAGTTGAACTTCTCTAGCTAAACCAAATAGGTGCCAACACTTGCCCTTCCTGAAGTCTAAGAAAAGCACTATCCAAACAATGACTGGAACAACATATGCTTGGTATTAGAAACAGAAAAATAAGTCCCCAATTTGACAGATGTTTTTATAAATTTTGGAGAAGAATACTCTCTCGAAATACCATCATTTAGTCTGAATTACATCTGACTTAGCACCATCCAACAGCATTCTCTTAGCAGCACAGGATGATCTTCTGTGCCTGCTCCTTCACTTTACCTATTGAGTTATAAAAGTTGGAAAGTTGATAACCTGTAAGATGCCTTTCTTTATGGTGCTGGAGTTAAAGACTGGAAAGCAAGGGAGTCAAACCTGAACCACAGAGAGCACCCCGACAGCCTCTCATTCTCCACATTATGAATGCCACCCTGGTGCCGGACTTCCAGGTGCCCCCTATGCACAGACTTCTTCTTCCTTTTCTTTAATATCATATGTTAAATTCACCCCCATAGGTCATTTCTTTTTTTTCTGTTCCAACTGTGAAGTCAGAGGTCTATAGTGACTGTACCTAGTCAGAACACTGGGTACTCGCCTCTCCCCTGGGAGATGTCCAAGATTAGAATACTGCCTCTTCTCTGCACCCTCTGAGGACAACCCTAGTCATACTACTGCCTCAGTCCCCTACTGGAATGTTCTGAGTCAAGGAGCTTCTAGGATTTTTTTACACTGCTTCCTCTTTTAGGGTTCTTAGTTTCTGATCATCTTTTTGGTTTTACCCTTGATTGGTTGAATACATTTATTAAGGGGTCACTTTGGATTTCAAAGTATTGCTTGATTTGATGATCTTCTACAGTCTCAGCAGTAAAGGTGGGAGAGGTGAGATTTCTGCACCTTTCACATGGCCATCTTTACCTAGAATAGAAAGCAATAATTAAATACTCATTATACACAACACACACTATAGTAGATGCTGCTGATAGAAAAACAAAAAATGGCAGAATCCCTGCCAAGAAGAAAGTGGCACTTCTATAGAGAGATAGCATGTCTGTAGATACAAAATGAATAGAATTTGATGGGACATGGCAAAGGCAACTGGGAAGATCAGCAAAGGAATGATAAAAGAGATGAAACTTCGACTGAATGACTGAAAGAAAATAGGAATTCTAAAAGATGGAGATGAAGACAGAGAGCATTCCAACATTGGATGTAGATGGTCTTTGTTCTTCAAGAAGACCAAGACACCAGGGGAAGTGATAACATGACAAGAATATGGACTGGATTTGAGTGAGGAGTGCTGTGCTATGTCATCAGTCTCACTTTCTCCTTCAGAGCCATCTGGATACAGTGGTCAGAGGACAAGTCAGGAGGACTAGAAATGGACCAGGATGTGAGGCAATCAGTATTAAGTAACTTGGCCAAGGTCACACAGCTAAGGAAGTCTCAAGGTTTGAGGCCAGATTTTAATTTCCCTTCTCCTGACTCCAAGACCAGTGCTCTATCCACTGTGCTACATAGTACATCCTAAGAAAAGACAGTGATAGGAGACTGAACAGTCATTTAAGTGGAACATGGTGTGAATAATAAGTCTAGAAAGTTGAATTTCAGTCAATTTCTGGAGAGAACAATTTTATCATATAGCTTTTTCATGATTTTAGCAACATTGCCTTCCTTCTGTATCCACATTGTTCAACCCAAAGCAGAGAAAAATGGCAGAATCCTTATCTTCCATATGATCTCATTTATGAACCTTAAGAACTATTCACAATTTAGCATTCCCCCAAATAATATCTGGAAAGCATTTATGACAGACACTCAAAAAATGTTCATACCCTTCCCTTTACCTTCCTCTATAATAAACAGGTCAAACATTGGTGTTTTTTTGTTTGTTTTCTTTGAAAGGCAGTGGAGTTAATGACTTGACCAAGGTCACGCAGCTAGGTAATTATTAAGCATCTGAAACTGGATTAGAACTCAGGTCCTCCTGACTCCACGGCTGGTGCTTTCTTCACTGCACCACCCAGCTTCCCCCAAACATTTTTTAACATCAAATAACATATTTCTTTCATTTTAATGCTGTGATGATAGTGTGCCCAATGCTTATGTATGTGGCTAATATTTCTGTGTTCATCAGTTTACTTTCTCTGCTTCTGTCATTGATGAATATGCATATATGTGAAAAAATGGAACTACTGATGATCTGAGGGTTCAGAAAATAACCACCACCAGGATTGCAATATGGTAATATATTTAGATAGGGCAAAGTGAGTTACATAGAGAGACACAGTCAGATATCCTGATTCCAGAAACAAAAGAACTAGACACATGATGTAGATTCATCTGACCTTTGACTAGGAGTCATCACTTGCTGGCATTAATAATTCCAAAAGCACAGTTCTGGGCATGGAATGTCAATTTCAAAGTGATGTTGGATAGAAGCAGGAATCTAAAGAAGGCTTACCTCCTAATTTAAATCAACCACAAATGTGCATTTCCTACAATAAAATCTGAGTTCCTTGAGAAAAAAATTGTTATATTTGTGTCTCTGTGTGTACTTCACTTCACACAATGTCAATATATATATATATATATATATATGAATCTTATTCAGCTAATCTGAATATTCCCTGTTCCTTGTAACTTCAAATGAAAAAAGTTTTTTTTTTTTCTGTATAAAATTTCTCACCACTAAGGTAGTTACTAGAACTGAATGTACCAAGAATGTACTAGAAAAGAAGGGGAGGGTTCCATTGCAAGGTCTAGTATGGGGAAAGGTCCTAAGTCCTCAGGTATGGCTGTCTGAGATGTGTCAAAACTTCCATATAATAATCACACTAAATTATTCATGTCTGTACCCTCAATCCATGTGAACTTACACTCAAACAGCAGCACTAGATTCAGCACACATTTATACACACAATGTCCCCAAATAATATTACAAAATTCAAGTCACAGAAGCTCAGGTTAAAAGTAACTTTATGGGGCAGCTAGGTGGCATAGTGGATAAAGCACCGGCCTTGGAGTCAGGAGTACCTGGGTTGAAATCCGGTATCAGACGCTTAATAATTACCTAGCTGTGTGGCTTTGGGCAAGCCACTTAACCCCATTTGCCTTGCAAAAACCTAAAAAAAACACCTAACTTTATGAAGGTTGGTGTGTACCTCACAGCCTCTGCCCTTATACTTGGAGACATCAATATACCTGTTTATCTCCCTCAGACATTGTTTGAACAGTCCAAACTTCCAAACTATAAATGAATATCACTCCAAAAGTCAGTATCCAGCCTCAAATTAAAGCACAAACCTAAAATAGATACCTGATCGGAATTTTAGATGAAAACTGACAATCAGAAAAGGTTGTCCTTCTGAAAAAACATGGCCATCTTACCCATAATCCTCCAGAAGGGTTCAACATTACCCCCTCCATTTACAAAGACCAGATCATGATGGTGAAGCACACTAAACATGAAGAATGAAATACAATGTAGGAAAAAATACTAGAGGAATTTGTTTGTCTTGACAATAGATAGATAGATAGATGATAGATAGATAGATAGATAGATAGATAGATAGATAGATAGATAGATATAGATTTGTAGATATAGATAAAGATATCTATATCTATATTATAATAAGGTTTTGTTTTTGTTGTTCTTTTCCCTTCAGTGGAAAGCAGGGGAGTAGAAAAACAAATAACTGCCTGCTGAAAAATATAAATTTTAATTTAAAGAAAAAACAATGATCAAGAAGGCTCTCTTAACTCACCTAAAAAAAAGTCAAACAAACCACTGAACCTAGCAAAAATTTCAAAAATGTCTCTTACCTTACGCCTCAGGGCTCCCATCACCTCCTTGTTCCTCAGAGTATAGATAAAAGGATTGAACATGGGAGTTACTACTGTGTAGAAAAGAGAGAGGATTTGATCTGAATCTTCAGTAGGATTAGTTCCAGGTTTCATGTAGGCAAGGGTTGCAGTCCCAAAGAAAAGGATGACAGCTAATAGATGGGAAGAGCAAGTAGAGAAGACTTTCTGACGTCCCTGAGCAGAAGCTAACCCAAGGATGGTAATGAGGATGTGAACATAGGAAACCAGGATCAGTGCAAATGGAGTAATGATAAACAACAGAGTGAAAGTAAGATTCCCAACCTTACCCCGGAATGAGTCTCCATTTGTTAGCCTCAAAACAGGCAAATTTTCACATAGGTAGTGGTGAACAATGTTGGTGCCATGAAAGGGCAAGGTACAGATCAATAAGGAGTTGGTAAAAGCTGTGATGATGCCCATGAGATAACAAGCACCCACCATAACCACACATACCTGCCGGTTCATCAACATGGTATAATGTAGAGGGTGGCAAATAGCAGCATAATGATCATAGGCCATGACTGTGAGCAGGCAGCATTCAGCAATGCCAAAGAGGGCAAAGAAATATAACTGAGCACAACAACTGGCAAGTGAGGTGGCAGGATGTGAGAAGAGAAGATCGGTCAGCATCCTAGGCACAACAGTAGTAGTGTAGAGAATCTCTATCACAGAAAGCTGTCGAAGGAAGAAATACATGGGAGTGCTCAGGGCTGAGTCCAGCAGGGTAAGGGTGATGATCAGGGAGTTGCCCAGCAAGGTGACCAAGTAAATAAAGAGCACACCCCAAAAGAGGGCACTCTGTAGGGATCCCAAATATGAGAATCCAAGCAAAATAAACTCAGTCACCACTGACCCATTTCCAACATCCATGTCCCTAAATCTGGTTATGGGGACTGGACAAGGAGAGAGCTGTTAATACTTCCAAAGAAGAGAAAGAAGTAGATAAACTGCTACAGTAAGAGAGAAGCAGGTTAGGAAAAAAAGAATTGTCCAAGTATAGAGATTGTGATGGATAAGCAGGAGGATGGTAGAATGTCCATTTTGAGAAAATCACCACAAAATTATTTAACTTTTCAGATGTAAAATGGGATCTAAGTGTATATTATATCAATATGTACCCTTCCACCTCACCAAGTCTTGCGTTCTGTGGGTAGAAACTGTCTTTCAGTCTTAAAGGTAACTCAACATGTAAATGGATAGACACATATAGAGAACTATAATTAGAAGGGGGTTGACCAAAAAAGGGGAAAATAGAGAAGAGAGAGGAGAGAAGAAAGATAAAATGAAAAAACAGTGAGACGAGTAAAAAAGGAAATAGAGTAATATTTTGAGGCACCTAGAATGAGGCACAAGATAAAGACAAAGGGTGGGGAAACTTTAAGCTTCAGATAAAATCCCCATCACCCATGAGTGTATCTCCCAGAGCCCCTATTAAAGGTAACAGTTGCTAGCAGACATTTCCATGTGGATTCATGGCTTGCTATCCAAGGGGATCCATGATTCCCTAGATTCTAGAGGAAAGATGGAAGTGAACATGGAAACTTTTCCCTCAGGTCCTAACCTTCCTAAGGAAAAGTGAACAGTAGCTAACCTACTCCTTGAGATCCCTGCAATAAAGGTACAGAAATGTGAGTCAGGAGACATCTCAATCTGATTTTAATCATGTCAACATGATCAAAGGAATTAGAGGATGGAGAAATATCTAAATTTATGAAAAAATGGAGGTCCAGAGAAAAGGAAATACCCATCCAGGGTGAGCCAATGAGTGTAAGGAAGATGTCCTTGCAGGATACTAAGGAGATGATGATTTTCAAGACACATGCCTTCTGATCAAGATGGAAATCATCTGGTTTTCCTCCCCTCAGTCTTTAGGTGGTTAACATTGACACAGACTGAAGCAATCAGAATTTGAATGATAAGCAAGGTTTTCTCTCTTAATACAAATGAGGAAACCACAACCCCACATTGCTCTTAAGAATGTGAAGCTAAGCAAAATAAAATGAAATTCATGATTGGCAAGCTGACAAGGGTCCTGGAATACAGGTGGTACGACATGATAACAACTATGCTAGGAACTGGGAAATAGTCATGGTGACCATAAGGTGGAGAACAGGCTACCTGCGAAAGAAAGGAGTAGAATGATAGGTAAGAGGGAAGTGCTTCCTGCCTTCCTGCCTTCCTGCCTTCCTGCCTTCCTGCAACAGTGACTCCCAGCTGTTTCCACCACTACCACTAGTAGATTGGCAGGGGAATTAAAACTAAGATACTAAGGCAAGGACAATGATTATAAATGGATAATGCAAGAACCAAGGAGAGCTTTGGTGCTGTACCCTCAGCTCATCTGGATTACCAGAGATAACTCCCTTTCATGGGCATGTTTATTCCTTTATGACAGGGACAGTCTTCCCTCAAGGAGACTGAGGCAAATTTTCTCAAATCCTAAAGGAGGAAAGAAATTTGATTGCTTCTTCAAACATTTTTTGCAAAGGCCCAACAAAACCTCAAGGGGATGAACTAATAGGTCACTTTCACTTTCATCCTTATTATAATCAGTGAGTACCTTACCATGGGTGTGAGTCACTCAAACTTCAAATGTAACTCCTCAAAAGCTGAATGGGACATATTTTGATACTTCATTGTCTAGGCTACCTACTACTTATATTCATAAATGTCATCGTGTGGACTGGGGAGAATTAATTGATCAGGTTCAAGCTCCTTTCTGCAGCATGCCCACAGTATATATTAGATTTGTTATATTCATGTCTGGCTATTTTTGCTATTAACATAGTATGTTACATTTATGGTTTTATCTATATTAAACACATTATTCACAATAGAAATAGTCTGATGCTGTATCCATAATACAAATATTATATTTAACATTTTTGATTTCATATTCATGAAGGATAATGTTTCCTTCTTTAATTTTTTTGTACATTTCTGTTTTAGATATCCAGCCACATAAGAGTCTGGAAGGATTTACTCTGCTTCTATTTCAGGAATCAGTTTAAGTAGGATTTGGATAAAGTTTTCTATGGATGTTTGGCAAATCCACTTGTAACACATTTCTTTTGGACCTTTCTGCTTTGAAAGGCCATTTATGGCTAATTTATGGTTTTTCTGAAATTAGATAACTTAAATTTTCTATTTCTTGTCCAATTAATCTAAACTTTAGGTATTTCTGTTCAAATTCATCCATTTCATCAATATTAAGAATTTTTTGGCATGTAACTGCTAAAATAATTTTTATAAGTTCTTTTATTTTCTTTTCTCCTATGTTCTTTTTTCTCCTGCTCATTTGATCAAATTCACTAGCTGTTTGCTATAGTTTGTTCATAATGCCAGCTCCTGGTTTTACTTATCAATTTCATGTGCTAACACTGTTGTTCTCATTTCAAATTTCTTAGGATATAGTTCAGTGTTGACTTGGAACTTTTGATTTGTTACTTTTTTAAATATTTTAGAAGAATGCTCAAGTCATTATATTCTTTCAACATTTGGATTGAGAAAGTTTAAAGATGTGCATTTTCCACTAATGTTGCCTTGCCTGCATCATTGTCTCACACATGCCATTTCCTTTAATGAAATTATCTAGTATTCAATTATTTGTTCTTTAACCTTATAAATTCTTGGCCATTAATTTACTCTTGAATTGATTATAATCCTTTCTCCAATTTTCATTCATTAAATATAATTATACTAAATTGTCTGTAGTAGAAGATATGCTTAATAATTGTTTTTCTGAATCTGTTGTTGGGAATTTTAAATGCCCTAATACTTGGTCAATTTCTTTTTATAAGATTTTATTTATCTTGAGTTTTACAATTTTTCCACTAATCTTACTTCCCTCCCCCTACCCACCCACAGAAGACAATTTGTCAGTCTTTACATTGTTTCCATGGTGTACAATGATCCAAATCAAATGTGATGAGAGAGAAATCGTATCTTTAAGGAAGAAACATATAGTAAAGAGATAGCAAGATCAGACAATAACATATCAGGTGTTTTTTTCCCTAAATTAAAGTAAATAATCCTTGGTCTTTGTTCAAAGTCCACAGTTCTTTCTCTGGATATAGATGGTATTCTCTTGCAGACAACTCCAAATTGTCCCTAATTGTTGCACTGATGGAAGGAGTGAATCCATCAAGGTTGATCATAGCTCTCATGTTATTGTTAGGGTGTACATTGTTTTTCTAGTTCTGAATTCCCATCTCTCCTGTTTTCTTATGGAGCAATAGTGTTCCATGACATACATATACCACAGTTTGCTAAGCTATTCTCCAATTGAAGGACATTTAATTGATTTCCAATTCTTATCCACCACAAACAGGGCTGCTAATGAATATTTTTGTACAACTGATTTTTTACCCTTTTTCATCATCTCTTCAGGGTATAGACCCAGTAGTGGTATTGCTGGATTAAAGGGTATGCACATTTATGTTGCCCTTTGGGTGTAGTTTCAAATTTCTCTCCAGAAAGTTTGGATGAGTTCACAGCTTCACCAACAATGTAATAGTGTCCCAGATTTCCCACAACCCTTCCAACAATGATCATTATCCTTTCTGGTAATATTGGCCATTCTGAGATTTGTGAGGTGATACCTCAGAGAAGCTTTAATTTGCATTTTTCTAATAAGTAATGATTTAGAGCAATTTTTGATATGACTATGGATTGCTTTGATCTCCTTGTCTGTAAATTTCCTTTGCATATCTTTGACCATTTGTCAATTGGGGAATGGCTTTATTTAAAAAAAAAATTTGACTCAGTTCACTATATATTTTAGAAATGAGTCCTTTGTCAAAAACATTAGTTGTAAAAATTGTTTCCCAGTTTGCTACATTTCTTTTGATCTTGGTTACAGTGTTTTTGTCTGTGCAAAAGCTTTTTAATTTAATGTAATCAAAATCATCTAGTTTGTTTTTAGTAATGTTCTCTATCTCTTCCTTAGTCATAAATTGCTTCCCTTTCCATAGATCTCACAGGTCCTTGATTTTCTAGTTTGCTTATAGTATTGTTTTTTTATGGTGAAATCTTGTATCCATTTGGTCAACTTCTGTAAAGGTATCTATAAAATATTTTTAGGTTTGGAGAATAATTTACAAGTACTATTTTATGGACCCTGAATCAAGATCAGGTAAATTTTTTATCCTAATTTTACTAATAAGGAATCTGATGCTGAAAAATTAAACTATTTGGTCAGAGTCGCCCAGGTCTTGAACCTTTCAGATTCCATGTCCAAAATTTTCATTCCTGGGGCACTATCTGTCTAGAGGGAAAAACTTTCCTGTTCAAAATCAGAAATCAAAACAGAGCTTTCATATTTAATCTTTCTAAAAATTATTTTACTTCTTTACTATTGATGCTATTTATCTTTTGACTAGACTTCTCAAGGTAAAAGGGTAACAAGGAGACTTTCCACCACTATTATTTGACCATATATTTCTCCATGATGTAACAAAATTAATAAAAACTAGCACTGATATATCCTTTTATTCTTTTAGGAGTTTTTTTAGGTTTTTTCAAGGCAAATAGGGTTAAGTGGCTTGCCCACAGCCACACAGTTAGGTAATTATTAAGTGTCTGAGGCTGGATTTGAACTCAAGTACTCCTGACTCCAGGGCCAGTGCTCTATTCACTGCATCACCTAGCCATCCCTGATATATCCTTTTTAAATTAGTATCTGAGGGGAAGCAACAGAAGGAAGGGAGAGAAGAAGGTCCAAAGGGAAAGGGGGGAAAAAGGGGAAGGGGTGGATATCAGAGGACAAACACACTGAAGTTGATGGTATTCAATAACAAAATAATGGGGAATATGGACAAAGGGGAAAGGGGGGGAAAATACAACCATAGGGAAGATAACATGAAGAACAACAAATAGTTAGTAATTATAACTTTGAATGTCAATGGGATGAACTCTCCCTTAAAACTTAAGTGAATAGCAGAGTGGATTAAAAAACATAATCTTACAATATGCTGCTTACAAGAAAATCATTTGAAGGAGAGAGAGAGAGAGAGATATAAAGATTAAAGGTAAAAGGTTGGAGCAAGATATAATTTGCTCCAACTAAAGTGAAAAAAGCAAGGGTGGCTATCCTTATCTCAGACAAAGCAGCTGAAAAAATAGTGTTAAAGGAGATATGGAAGGAAACTATATACTCCTAAAATATACCATAGACAAGTAATTTCAATACTAAACATATACAGCAATATGCATACCATTGATTTAGCATCCAGATTCTTAGAGGATAAGTTGAAGGAGTTACAGGAAATCATACACAGCAAAACTCTGCTAGTGGGAGACCACAACCTCCCACTCTCAGATTTAGATGAATCTACACATAAAATAAACAAGAAGGAAGTTAAGGAGGTAAATAGATTGTTAGAAAACATAGGCATGATAGACCTATGGAGGAAACTAAATGGGGATAAAAAGGAATATGCTTTCTGTTCTGCAGTACATGGCACTTACACAAAAACTGACCATTTACAAGGACATAAAAACTTAATAATCAATTACAGAAAGGCAGAAATAGTGAATACAACTTTTTCAGATTATAATGCAATAGAAATCACATGCAATATTGGGCTAGGGAGATATAGACCAAAAACTCATTGGAAACTGAATAATCTTACTTTAAAGAATGAATGGAGCAAACAACAAATTATAGAAAGAATTAATTATTTCATCCTAGATAATGACAATAATGAAACAACATACCAAAACCTATGGGATACACCTGAGCCATCAGTCAGGGGATATATATATACTATATCTTTAAATGCTTACATAAATAAATTAAAGTAAGAGGAAATCAATGAACTAAATATGCAACTAAAAAAGTAGAGAAAACAAATTAAAAGCACACAATTAAATAAAAATGAGAAATTGTAAAAATTAAAGCAGAAATTAATAAAATTAAAAGCAAGAAAACTATTGAACTAGTAAATAAAACAAGACTTGGCTTAATAAGAAAAACAATAAAATTGGAAAACCTCTGTTTAATTTGATTAAAAAAAGAAAGAAAAAACCAAATTGCTAGTATCATAAATGAAAAAGGTGAACTCACCACCAATGAGGAGGAAATTAAAGTAATAATTCAGAATTATTTTGCTCAATTCTATGCCAATAAATTTGATCATCTAAATGAAGTGGATGAATATTTACAAAAATATAAGTTGCCCAGGTTTAAGTGAAAAGAAAATCAAAAATCTAAACAACTCTAACTCAGAAAAAAAGAAATTCAACAAGTCATTATTGAACTTCCTAAGGAAAAACCTCCAGGGCCAGATGGATTCACAAGTGAATTCTATCAAACATTTAGGGAACAATTGGTTTCAATTCTATATAAACTCTTTGGAAAAACATATAAAGATGGAATTCTGCCTAACTCTATCTATAACAGCAATATGGTGCTGATGCCTAAACCAGGAAGAGTTAAAACAGAGAAAGAAAATGATAGACCTATCTCCCTGATGAATATAGATGCAAAAATCTTAACTAAAATCTTAGCAAAACAACTACAAGTTATCACTAGGATTATACATTATGACCAAGTTGGATTTAACCCAGGAATGTAGATTTGGTTCAATATTAGGAAAACTGTCAGTATAATTAATTATATCAATAACAAACCAATCAGAAATCATATGATAATATCAATAGATGCTGAAAAAGCTTTTGACAAAATACAGCACCCATTTCTACTAATAATACTAGAAAACGTAGGAATAAATGGATTGTTCCTTAGAATAATAAGCATTATCTGTCTGAAACCATAAATAAGCATTATATGCAATGGGCATAGCTAGAGGCATTTCCAATAAGATCGGGATGAAAAAACGATGCCCATTATCACCACTACTATTCAATATCATATTTGAAATGTTAGCTTCAGCAATAGGAGAAGAAAATGAAATTGAACGAAACAGAACTGGGAAGGAAGAGACAAAACTCTCACTCTTTGCAGATGGCATGATGGTATACCTAGAGAATCCCAAAAAGTCATTTTAAAAAACTACTAAAAATAATTAGCAAATTTAGCAAAGTTTCAGGATATAAAATAAACCCTCATAAATCCTCAGCATTTCTATATATGACTAGCAAGATGTATCAGGAATAGCTAGAAAGAGAAATCTCATTCAAAGTAACTTCAGACAATATAAAATCCCTGGGAGTCTACCTGCCAAGGCAGACTCAAAAACTGTTTTATTTTTAGAAAGATTTTAAATATTTTGAGTTTTGAAATTTTTCCCCCATTCTTGCTTCCTTCCCCCCACCCCCACAGAAGGCATTCTGTTGGTATTTACATTGTTTCCATGGTATACACTGATCTCAGTTGAATGTAATGAGAGAGAAGCCATATCCTTAAGGAAGAAAAATAAATTATGAGATAGCCAAATTACATAATAAGATAACAGGTTTTTATTTCTAATTTGAAGATAGTATTCTTTGGTCTTTGTTCAAACTCCACAATTCTTACTCTGGGTAGAGATGACATTCTCCATTGCAGATAACCCAAAATTGTCCCTGGTTGGTGCACTGATGGAAAGAGCAAGTCCATCAAGATTGAACATTGCCCCATTGTTTTTCTGGTTCTGCTCATCTCACTCAGCATCAGTTCATGCAAATCCCTCCAGGCTTCCCTGAATTACCATCCCTCCTGGTTTCTAATAGAGCAATAGTGTACCATGACATACATATACCACAGTTTGTTAAGCCATTTCCCCAACTGAAGGACATTCACTTAATTTCCAATTCTTTGCCACCACAAACAGGGCTGCTATGAATATTTTTGTCCTTGTGATGTCTTTTTTTCATAATCTCTTCAGGGTATAGACCCAGTAATGGTATTGCTGGATCAAAGGGTTTGCACAGTTTTTGTTGCCCTTTAGGCATAATTCCAAATTTCTCTCCAGAAAGGTTGGATGAGTTCCCAACTCCACCAACAATGCATTATTCTCCCAGATTTCCCACAACCTTTCCAACATTGATCATTGTCCTTTTTGATCATATTAGCCAGTCTGAGAGTTGTGAGGTGGTATCTCAGAGTTGCTTTAATTTGCATTTCTCTAATAAGCATTAATTTGGAGCACTATTTCATATGACTATGGATTGCATTGATTTCTTCGTCTGTAAATTGCCTTTGCATATCCTTTGACCATTTGTCAATTGGGGAATGGCTTGTTCTTTTTTTTTGAAAATTTGACTTAGTTCTCTATATTTTAGAAATGAGTCCTTTGTCAGAAAGACTAGTTGCAATTTTTTTCCCAGTTTACTACATTTCTTTTCATCTTGGTTACAGTGGTTTTGTCTGTGCAAAAGCTTTTTAATTTAATATAATCAAAATTGTCTTATTTGTTTTTAATGATGCTCTCCATCTCTTTCTTGTTCATAAACTACTTCCCTTTCCATAGATCTAACAAGTGAACTACTCCTTGAGTTTGCTTACAATATTGATTTTTATGTCTAAATCCTGTATCCATTTGGATCTTATCTTGGTATAGGGTATCAAGTATGAGTCTAATCTAAGTTTCTTCCATACTAACTTCCAATTTTCCCAACAGTTTTTATCACAGAGATAGTTTTTATTCCAATAGCTGGACTCTTTGGGTTCATCAAACAGCAGATTACTATAATAATTTCCTGCTATGGCACCTAGTCTATTCCACTTTTCCACAACTCTATTTCTTAGCCAATACCAAACAGTTTTGATGATTGATGCTTTATAGTATAATTGTAGATCTGGTAAGGCTATCAGCTTCTTTTGCACTTTTGTTTTTCATTGAATCCCTGGAAATTCTTTACTTTTTAATTCTCCATATAAATTTGCTTATGGCTTTTTTAACTCATTAAAGTAATTTTTTAGGAATTCTGATTGGTAGGGCACTAAACAAGCATTAGTTCTGGTTGAATTATCATTTTTATTATATTAGCTTGACCTATGCATGAACACTTGATGTATGCCCAGGTATTTAAATCTGATTTTATGTGTGAGAAGTGTTTGTAATTGTTTTCAAGAAGTTTTTGAGTCTTCCTTGGCTGGTAGACTCCCATGTATTTTATTTTCTCTGAGGTTATTTTGAATGGGATTTCTCTTTCTGCTGCATCTTGCTAGTCATATGTAGAAATGATTTGGATTTATGAAGATTTATTTTATATCCTGCTACTTTGCTAAAGTTGTAAATTATTTCTAGTAGTTTTTTAGATAATTTTTTGTAATTTTCTAGGTATACCATCATGTCATCTGCACAGAATGAGTTTCCTCTCCTCCTTCCCTATCCTAATTACTTCAATTTCTTTTTCTTCTCTTATTGCTGAAGTTAACATTTCTAATATGTTATTTAATAGTAGTGGTACTAAAGGGCATCCTTGTTTCACCCTGATGTAATTGGGAATGCCTCTAACCTATCACCATTCCAAATAATGATTGTTGATGGTTTCATATAGATGCTGGCTATTATTCTAAGAAACTATCCATTTATTACTACACTCATTAGTGTTTATAGTCATAATGGGTGCTGTATTTTGTCAAAAGCTTTTTCAGCATGTATTGATGTGATCATATGATTTCTGATTGGCATGTTCTTTATAAAATTAATTATGCTAACAGTTTTCTAATATTAAACCAGCCCTGCATTCCTGGGATAAATCTTACTTGGTCATAATGTATTATCCTAGTGATAACTTGTAATCATTTTGCTAAAATTTTATTTAAGATATTTTCATCTATGGCATCTAGGTGGCACAGTGAATAGAGCACCGGCCTTGAGGCAGGAGTACCTGAGTTCAGATCCAGCCTCAGACATTTAATACTTATCTAGCTGTGTGGCCTTGGGCAAGCCACTTAACCCCATTATCTTGTAAAAAACTAAAAAAATCTATATTGAATCTATATTCATCAGGGAGATGGGTCTATAATTTTCTTTCTCTGTTTTAATGCTTCCTCCTTTAGGTATCACCACCATGTGGGTGTCATAGAAAGAGTTATACAGAGTTCCAACTTGACCTATTTTTCCAAAGAGGTTGTACAGAATTGGAACAAATTGTTCTTTGAATGTTTGATAGAATTCACTTATAAATCCATCTGTCCCTGGAGAGTTTTCTTAGGGTGTTTAACAATGGTTTGTTGAATTACTTTTTCTGAGATAGGGTTGTTTAGATTTTTAATTTCCTCTTCATTTAATCTAGACAACTTATATTTTTGTGAATACTCATCCATTTTACGTAGATTGTGAAATTTATTGGCATAGAGTTCGGCAAAATAATTTGAAATTATAACTTTAATTTCATCCTCATTGGTTGTGAGTTCACCTTTTTTCATTTATGAATTTTCTTTTTTTAATCAAATTAACTAGAGGTTTATCAATTTTATTGTTTTTCTCATAAAACCAAGTTTTGTTTTATTTATTAGTTCAATGGTTTTCTTGCCTTCGATTTTATTAATTCCTCCTTTCATTTTTAGAATTTCTCATTTGTTATTTAATTGTGTGTTTTTAATTTGTTCTTTTTCTACTTTTTTAGTTACATATTTATTTCATTGATTTCCTCTTTCTCTAATTTATTCATGTAAGCATTTAAAGATATAATATATGCCCTGACAGTCACCTTGAGCGTTTCCATTAGGTTTTGGTATGTTGTTTCATTATTGTCATTATCTAAGATGAAATAATTAATTTTTTTAATTTATTTTTTATTCTCATTTTGTACAAATTTTTTTTACATTAATAAAATATACCTGTTTACAAGTAAACAAAATACACCTCCCCCCATGAATATAGATAGACTTGCTTGGGCGAAAAAGTAAAGGGGAGAGAAAAAATTAAAATTTAAAAAAATAATAGTAATAATTGTAGGTATGGCCAGGTGGCACAATGGATGAAGCACCAGCCCTGGAGCCACGAGCACCTGAGTCCTTATCCAGCCTCATAAACCCAATAATCACCCAGCCATGTGACATGCAAGCCACCCGATCCCCACTGCCCTGCAAAAACCAAAAAGAAGAAAAAAAAAGACCCAAAATAAAATAAAATAGTAATAATAGTAGGGGTGGCTGGGTGGCAGACAGAGAATTGGCCCTTGAGCCAAGAGCACCCAGGTCCGAATCCAGCCCCAGACACCAAAAGATCACCCTGCTATGTGGCCCCAGGCAGGCCACCCAGCCCCACCTGCCCTGCACCCTCCCCCAAATAATAATAACAAAAAATGTACCCCTGCTCCCTCCTCCTTCTTGCTCCAGTTGTCTATACCCCATTGAATATATTTGCTATTTCCTCTCCTAGCCATCTCTGATGAGAGCAAAGGTTCCCTCATTCCCCCTTGCCTCCCCCCCTTCCATATCATTGCAATAGCTCATTGTAATAAAAAAAATCTTATTATGTGAAATAGCTTGGACTATTCCCCCTCTCCTTTTTCTTTCTCCCATTCCATTTCCCTTTTTCTCCTATTGACTCCATTTTTACACCATATTTTATCTTCGAATTCAGCTTTCTCCTGTGCTTCAACTATAAATGCTCCCTCTACCGGCTCTATTAACTGAGATGGTTCATATGGATATTATCAGTATCATTTTTCTATACATGCAGTTCATCCTCATTAAGTCCCTCATATATTTCCCCCCTCTCCTCCAATCTCCATGCTTCACCTGAGTCCTGTATCTGAAGATCAAACCTTCTGTTCAGCTCTGGCCATTCCAAAAGGAATCTTTGAAATTCCCCTGGTTCATTGAAACTCCATCTTTTTTCCTGGAAGAGGACATTCAGCCTTGCTGGGTAGTTCATTCCTGGCTGCATTCTAAGCTCTTTTGCCTTCTGGTATATTGTATTCCAAGCCCTATGAGCTTCCAGTGTAGTTGCTACTAAGTCCTGTGTGATCCTGACTCAGCTCCATGATATTTGAACTGTGTCCTTCTGGCTGCTTGTAATATTTTCTCTTTGACTTGGGAGTTCTGGAACTTGGCTATGATATTCCTGGGGGTTGGTTTTTTGGAATCTCTTTCTCAGGGTCAGTGGATTCTCTCCATTTCTATTTTGCCCTCTGCTTCTAGAATATCAGGGCAATTTTCCTGTAGTAATTCTTTGAAAATGATGTCAAGGCTCTTTTCCTGATCATGTATTTCAGGTATTCCAATAATTTTCAAATTATCTTTCCTAAGTCTGTTTTCCATATCAGTTGTTTTTTCAATGAGATATTTCACATTTTCTTCTAATTTTTCATTTTTTTGGTTTTGAAGTATTGATTCCTGATTTCTGGTAAATTCATCAATCTCCCTGAATTCTATTCTTTGTCTGAAGGATTTGTTCTCCTCAGAGAGTTTTCTTATCTCTTTTTTCCATCTGGCCAATTTTGCTTTTTAAAGCATTCTTCTCCTCAATAACTTTTTGAACTGTTTTATCCATTTGACCTAAGCTGTTTTTTAGCATGCTATTTTCTTCAGCATTTTTTTGGATTTCCTTGACTAAGCTGCTGACTTCATTTTCATGTTTTTCCTGCATCTCTCTCCTTTCTTTTCCCAGTTTTTCTTCCAACTCCCTCATTTGATTTTCAAAGTCTTTTTTGAGCTCTATCATAGCCTGAGCCCAATTTCTCTTTTTCTTGGAGCCTTTAGATGCAGGAGCTTGTGCTTCCTCATCTTCAGACTGAGTATTTTGATCCTTCTTGGGCTCATTTGCAAAATATTTCTCAATGGTCTTCCTCTTGTTTCTTTGCTTGTTCATTTTCCCAGCTTGAGCCTGTTTTGGGGGTGCTTCCTGAGCTTTTGGGACCCTCCCGCAAGGGTCTCAGTGTGTGAGGTTCTGTCCTCCCTCCTGGTCTGTGAATGAACATAAGCACCCCCCTCTGCCACAGGGCTGAGGTGGGGGTGCCCTGTTGTTCTATGGGGGGGGGGGGGGCTACACTGGGATCAGGATCTGAATGTGGTCAGAACCCCAGAGTCCTGTTCCAGAGGCAGAAGAGAGAGCTGGGCAGTCTCTCTCTCTTCACTCCCCTCCCTCAGCTCAATGGGCTCATGACATGGGAGCTCCTGCTTACAGGCTCCACCTGCTTCTGTTTCCAGGTCTGGGCTGTGGAAAGACCAAGCTGCTTGCTTGTGTGCTCTGAGGGCTGGGCTCCACATGCTCGCTCTGGCAGAGGTCCCCCACTGTTCCCCCACTTTGTGCCGGTGCTCCCCGGGGTGCAGCTCAGGAGACTCCCCTGCTGCTGTGAGCCGCGGCTCCCAGCACCCTGGGGCTGCCTCTGGGAGGCTGAACTTCTTTGGCTCTGGTGGGCCACCCCTCTGGCAGGCCGCCCCTCCGACCCCGGGGAGCAGAGCCTTTCTGCTCTTTTCCAGGTTACCTTGAGTAGAACTGCCTCAATGGGTCCCTTTGTGGGTTCTGTCTCTCAAAATTTTAGTTAGAGTCCTTAGTTTGTGAGTTTTTATCAGAGAGCTCCTAAGACTCAATCCCTTCATGTCGCCATCTTGGCTCCACCCCCATAAGCTGAAATAATTAATTCTTTCTATAATTTTTTGCTTGATCCACTCATTCTTTAAAATGAGGTTTTTTAGTTCCCAATTAGTTCTGAGTCTATATCTCCCTGGTCCAGTATTGAATTTGATTTTTACTGCATTGTGATCTGAGAAAGATGTATTCACTATTTCTGCCTTTCTGCAATTGGTAATTAGGTTTTTATGTCCTAGTACATCATCAGTTTTTCAGTAATTGCCATGTACTGCAGAAAAATACATATATTCCTTTCTATCCCCATTCAATTTTCTCCATAGATTTATCATATCTAGGTCTTCTAACAAACTATTTACCTCCTTAACTTCCTTGTTGCTTATTTTATGAATTGATTTATCTAAATCTGAGAGTGGAAGGTTCAGGTCTCCCACTAGTAGAGTTTTGTTGTCTATGTCTTTCTGTAGCTCTTTCAGCTTCTCTTCTAAGTATTTCAATGCTGTACCATTGGGTGCATACATATTTAGTATTGAAATTGATTTATTGATTATGGTACCTTTTAGGAGTATGTAGTTTCCTTCCTTATCTCTATTAACACTATCTATTTTTGCAGCTGCTTTGTCTGAAATAAGGATTGCTACACCTGCTTTTTTCACTTCAGCTGAAGCAAAATATCATTTGCTCCAGCCTTTTACCTTTATATGTATCTCTCTGCTACAGATGAGTTTCTTGTAAGCAGCATAATGAAGGAGTCTAGTTTTCAAATGACTCTTCGATTTGCTTACATTTTAAGGGAAAATTCATTCCATTCTCCTTTAAAGTTATAATTACTAACTCTTTATTGCCCTCCATGCTATCTTCCCTCTGTATCTTTCCCCTTTTTTCTTTATCTATATTACCCAGCATTGTTTTCTGAATACTGCCACCTACAGTGTGTTTGCTCTCTTATATCAACTCTCCCTCCCATTTCCTTCACCTCTCTGTTTTTCCCTTCTTCCCTTCCTTCAATCAGTTCCCCTTTGGCTTGCCCTCCCTTTTTCCCTTTTAATGCTTGAAACGTAAGAAGTTTCTTAACTTAACTGAGTGTGTCTAAGTTAACTTTAAGCTAGGTCTGATGAGAATAAGATTCAGGTGGTTCTCATCACCTCCCTTCTTCCCCTCATTTACAATGGGTCTTTTGTACCTCATGATGTAATGAGATTTACTTGATTCTGTCTCCTCCATCCTCCCATCTCCTTACTGCCCCCCCCTTTTAAGGAGGTATTGTTTTCAAAGCATTCTATCTAATTCACAGAAAAGTTATGAATGTCTATGTTCTGGCTAAGTATATTGTCTCTTATAGAGACTCTCTCCCAAGTGGGTATATAGCCAATTTCATCTTATTGGATAGCAGTTTTTTTCTTCACTGCTTTTTTTTATCTTTTTCCTTACATCTCTTGAGCTTCTTGTTTAATGTCCAAATTTTCTATTTAGCTCTGGTCTTTTCATACTGAAATATTGGAAGTCTCCCATTTCATTAAATGTCCATCTTTTCCCCTGTAAGAGAAGCCTCAGCTTTGCCAGAAAGTGGATTCTTGGCTGCATTCTAAGCTCCCTTGCTCTTCAGAATATCTCATTCCAGGCCCTTCAATCTCTCAATATTGATGCAGCCAGGTCCTGCGTAATCCTTATTGTGGCTCCTTGTTATTTAAATATTTTCTTTGTTGCTACTTTCAGGATTTTCTTTTTTTATCTCATAGTTCTGAAATTTGGTCACAAAAATCCTTGGTGTTTTCATTTTAAGATCTCTTTCTGGAGGGGATCAATATATTCTTTTAATCATGTTTTGCCCTCTGGTTCCATGATATCAAACAATTTTCCATCACTAAATCCTGTAATATTGAATCCAGGCTTTTTTTCTTGTAACTGTTTTCAGGAAAGACTATAATTCTCAGGTTCTCCCTTCTTGATCTGTTCTATAGGTCATTGGTTTTGCTGATGAGGTATTTTACATTTTCTTCTAATTTTTTGGTCTTTTGGTTTTGTATAACACAATCTTGTTGTCTCATTAGGGCATTGTTTCTGTCAATTCCATTCTTTTTTTAGAGAAGAAGATTTTTCTTCATTTATCTTTTGCAAGTCCTTTTCTAGTTGGTCAATTCTATTTTTGAAGTTTTCCATTGGCCCAAGTGCAGTTTTGAGAGAATCATTTTCTTTTTGCTTTTTGCCCTACTGATGATTTGAGAGAATCATTTTCTTTTTCATTTGCCCAGTTGAAGATATCAGAGTATTATTCTCATTTTGTATTTGTCCTATTGTATTTTCCAAGGATTTGTTTTCATGTTGAGAGATGTTAATTTTCTTTTGCAATGTGTTCATTTTCTCTTGAGTTTTTTTCCAATTTTTCCAATTGATTTTTAACTCCTTCCTGATTTCTTCAAGGAAGTCTTTCTGGGCTGGAGACCATTTCATATTCTCCTCAACAATGCTAGATCTCTCTGGGTTAGAAACTGTTACTTCTAAGTATTTCTCCATGGGTCTCCCTTTACTCTGGCCTTTCTTCATCTTTCTAGGTCCTTGTGTTGGGGGGGGCTGGCTCTCAGAGGTTTGCTTTTGAAGATCCTAGAGGCTTTGTTTACTTAGCTTAGAAATTCCATGGGCCAGCCAGTAGGGAGCACTGGTTGCTTTCTTTGGAGTGTTTGGGGCCCTTAGCAAGATCTGAGTTTACCTTGGACACTGGGCTGGGCCCTGGGGGGAGGGAGTTAATCTCTTTCAGTTGAGTGAACTCTGTTGACCCTGCCTTAGCCTGAGGGGTTGGGGGGGTTGTTTGTTGTTCATTCTGGGCAAAGGGCTCCATTGAAAGTATGGAACTCAGGTCCCTGGCATCAGCAGATTGTTCTCCAAGCATGCTCTGAATCTCTGTGCTGGAACTCACCCTCCCTTAGCTCCTCTCCCCACCCATCCCCCCACCACAGACAAAAACAGCTAAAGTTGGATCTCACACTGGCCACTCACCAAAGTCTCTACAGCTGAGGCTGGCCACCTGGTTTCTCCCAGCTGCTGTCCTTGCACTATCCTTCTGCTCCTGACTCCTAGTTCACCCATGGTCCAGAGACAGACCTTCTTGGTCTTCTAGCTTCTTTATCAAGATTTTGTCAATTGAATTTATGTTAAGAGGTTTCTTTCATGTTATTTTGAAGGGGAAAGAGGAGCACTTAACATACTGTCTGTCTTCTTTCCACCATCTTGACTGAAAGTCCCTCAAAACCTTTTTTGAAAACAATTACAAAACACTTCTCACACAAATAAAATCAGATTTAAATAACTGGGCAAATATCAATTTCTCATGGACAGGCCAAGCTCATATAATAAAAAATGACAATTCTTCCTAAATTAAACCACTTGTTTAGTGCCTTACCAATCAAAATTCCAAAAATTACTTTAATGAATAAGAAAAACTATAAGTAAATTCATAATGGAGGAATAAAAAGTAGAGAATTTTCAGGGATTTAATGAAAGAAAGTGCAAAAGAAGGTGGCTTAGCCCTACTGGATCTAAAAATTACATTATAAAGCATCAGTCATCAAAACTGTCAGATATTGGCTAAGAAATAGAGTGGATCGATGGAAAAGACTAGGTAGGTCCAATAGCAGGAATTGACTATAGTAATCTGCTGTTTGATAAACCCAAGAGTTCAGGTATTGGAGTAAAAAATTCTCCCTTAGATAAAAATTGCTGGGGGGAAAGTGAAAGTCAGTATGGAAGAAACTTAGATTAGACCAACACCTCATACCCTATACCAAAAGAAAAATCAAAATGGATACAAGATTTAGACACACAAAAAAATATTATAAGCAAACTAGATTATCAAGAAATAGTTTACCTGTAAGATCTATGGAAAGGGAAGCAGTTTATGACCAAGGAAGAGATGGAGAACATCAATGAGAATAAACTAGACAATATTGACTACATTAAATTAAAAAGCTTTTGCACAGACAAAACAACTGCAACCAAGATCAAAAGAAATATAGTAAACTGGGAAATAATTTTTACAACTAGTGTTTCTGACAAAGGAATCATTTCTAAAGTATATAGAGAACTTAGTCAAATTCTTAAAAAAAAAAAAAGACAAACCATTACCAAAAAAACAAATGGTACAAGGATATGCAAAGGCAATTTACAGATGAGGAAATCAAAGCAATCCAAGTCATATGAAAAATTGCTTTAAGTTGTTACTTATTAGAGAAATACAAATTAAAGCTTCTACCTCACACCTCTCAGACTGGCCAATATGACCAGAAAGGATAATGATCAATATTGGAAGGGATGTGGGAAATCTGGGAAAGTAATACATTGTTGTTAGAGTGAGGAACTCATCCAAAGTTTCTGGAGAGAAATTTGAAATTATATCCAAAGGGCAACAAAAATATGCATACCCTTTGATCCAGCAATACCACTACTAGGTCTATACCCTGAAGAGATTATTAAAAAGGGTAAAACCATCACTTTTACAAAAATATTCAGAGATGCCCTGTTTGTGGTGGCAAAGAATTGGAAATCAATTAAATGTCCTTCAATTGGGAAATGGCTTAACAAACCATGCATATGTATGTCATGGAACACTATTGTTCTACTAGAAACAGGAGGGATGGGAATTCAGGGAAGCCTGGAAGAATTTGTATGAATTGATGCTGAGTGAGATAACCAGAACCAGCAAAACACTGTACACCCTAACAGCAAGATGGGGGTGATGGTCATCCTTAATGGACTTGCTCATTCATTCCATCAGTGCAACAATCAGGAACAATTTGGGGGTATCTACAATGGAGAATACCATCTGCATCCAGAGAAACAATTGTGGTAATTGAAGAAAAACCAAAGACTATTACCTTTAATTTAAAAAAATTATCTTATTATGTAATTTTTCTCTCTCTTATACATTAGTTTTCTTCCTTAAGTATATGATTTCTCTCTTATCACATTCAACTGAGATCAATGCATACCATGGAAACAATGTAAGGATTAACAGACTGTGTTCTGTGTGGGGGTGGGGGAGAGGGATGCAAGATTAGGGGGAAAATTGTAAAACTTGAAATAAATAAAATCTTTCCAAAAGGAAAAAATTAGTAATGGATTTCACAAATATTATTCAATATTCAAGTCAATTTCATTTTTTCACTTTACAAATAATGAGATTTTTAAAAATAATTTGAAGGTTTCTGGGAACCCTGCATTTCAAGTGTTTTGGTGCCATTATTCCAATACCCCATGATATTGGCTCACATCAAGTCTCTATCATTTTTGGTCATTTGTGTAGTATTTCACGCTTTTTTCATTATTATTATTATTATTATTATTATTATTATTTTATCTGTCATGATGATCAAAGATAAGTGATCTGTGATGTTACTATTGTAATTGCTTTGGGGTGCTTTAAACCATGCATATTAAAGATATTAATCAATGTTTCTTTGTTCTGGCTACTCCACTGACCAGGTGTTCCATCTGTTTCTACTTCTTTGGTTTCCCTTTAACCAGAGAGACAACAATATTGGAATTAAATGAATTATGAAGCCCCAAAAGATCTCTAAATATTCAATTGAAAGGAAGAGTCAAACAATATGACAAATTTCATTTTTTTTACTTTAATAAAGTTCAGCAAATCCAATATTCAACAAAGACCATCCTGATCATTCAGCTACCATCAACCTTCTAGCCATCAAAAGATGACAATTCAATGAAGGTTCAGGTGAGGGTTATAATTTTTACCAATAAAATATTTTTACTTAAGGGATACATGTGTTTTTTCAGATATAATATCATTTCTAACTTTATAGACACCAGTATAGTATAAATATGGTTTTTAAATGTATTGGGAAAACAAAAAATTCATGTGTCTCATTTTATTGCTATATTTGCTTTAATATGGTGATCTGTAACCAGACTCACAATATCACTGAAGCCTGGCTTTAATAATACAATTCCTACATTTAAAATTTAAAAATTAATACAAACTGAGATTAATTGCCTAGCCTAGGGGCAAAGTAAATAAATGACTACTACTATTGGACTTAAGTTTTCCTGACTCCAACTTCTATATTCTATTCTCTAGCAAACTACTATAAGACCTAACCTGGAAATATTCAGATGCTATACCATTCATTTCAGCTAGATAGTTATTATGGAAGAAAATAAGCATTTATTTAAGACCAATTACAAATCAAAATGGGAATATTATCTTATTTGACTCTCACAACAACCCTGAAAAGTAGATGTAATTATTTTTCCTATATTGTAATTGAGAAACTGAGGCAAACAGACATTAAGAAACTTCCCCGGGTCACTTAGTAAGTGAGTATCTCAGACAATATTTGGACAGAGTGCTTCCTGTCTTCTGGTCCAGTATTCTATCCACAGGCACCACTTAGCTAGCACTATGTGCCTCATCATTTATTAAATATTGATATTGATTCATGATGAATTGAAACAAAATGAAGTTTCTCTTTCATCTCTTTTAATCCTGTCTATTTTTAGTGCTGCTTCACTGAAATAATGACTGTTAGCAGTTTTTTAACATTTTTCTGTAAAAAGTAAAGTAAAATGAAATTCACCAAAGAAAAATTAAATTTTAGCCAGTCCCTTAGTAAAATTTTATGCTTCTTGTAATCATCTTGTTGGACTAAGCTATATTGTTACTTTATTCCATTTTGTGGGTGACTTCATTGATGTTTGTGGTTCTAATAATCAATTGTATATTCCCTTCCATCCTCTTATTCTTTTCTCTTTTCTTTAATACACCACCCCCTCTTTCCAAAGAAAGTGATTAAAAGAGTTTTCTTGAAATTTAGTGATTTAGAACTTACACTGTTCTTCTTCTTTTCTCCTTAGCTAATCTGCAATACTAGTTCTTACTCTTTCTTTCCTCTTAATCTCTCCTTCATGATCTGTTACAGTCATACTGTATTTTGATTTGCTTATGCCATCCCTACCATGCTTCTAAATCATGCCCTTCCCCTACTGTCCCAATATTTCCCTGCTGATGTTAATGCATTTGGGCACTCAAACTCTGTCTCTCTCTCTCTCTCTCTCTCTCTCTCTCTCTCTCTCTCTCTCTCTCTCTCTCTGTGTGTATGTGTTTGTGTGTGTGTTTGTGTGTGTGTGTATGTGTGTCTGTGTGTCTGTGTGATACTGTAGTAAATCCTCTTTTTTCCTTATGAAAGAGTAGTTCATGTCACCCTTTCTACCATCCCTTCCTCCATGTTTCTGATCTCTTCAACTCCCATCTCCCAATTATGAGAGATAGTAAGCTCTCTCCTTTTGTTCCCAATTTTCATTAATATATTTCCCTTTCCTTTCTTTTTTCCTTTTTTGTTGTTTTGTTTTTTTCTCATAATTTTACTGAAAACTTTTATTTAGAAAAACTAAAAATCAGCTAGGAAAATAGCTAGTAATTTTTACTATACTCCTAGAGTAGTGAAATAAAATTATTGTCACATTCTTAATTAAACAAGTTTCACAAAAAATTTATGAAATAATACTTTTGAAAATTATTAGAATTTATCTAGTCAGGACAATCAGAAAAATTTTATGAAAGGTTCAGAAAGTGGATGACTCTGGATATTCATTAACATTCTTCAATTTCTCATTGTCCTCTGTTTCTATACTACTTGTCAGTTTAGAATACTTTTTTTCCTGATCATTGTTTTCATTACCTCATTTAAGAGACTGATTATGAATTTCTAACAGTTGTGCTTTCTGGAATGGTCTTTAATTCTCCAAATCAGGAGATTTACATTTAATTCCATTCCTTGTTTCAACAGCATCTTGTTTCATCATCTGGAAAATCAGGCTTTCTAGTATCAGAGTTAATTCACTCACAGTAATTAGAAATTTACCTGACTTTCAAAAAAACAGTACATGAATGAAGAAATCCACAACTTGCAGAATATGTAAATAAAGCTTAAGAGGTAAAAATATTCTCTTCTATTCCTAGGGCACAGCTTCTTACTGTGGATACCAAAGATACTTGAAATGTTTGATACTTTACAGGAAGAATGAAAGGAAATATGCTCTCAAATATTAGTAAACAATCAGAGAAAAATTAATAAAGGCTATTAATAGACTAAAAGAAGAACTGACAATAACAAAGACAGCAAATACTTTAGTATCCACAGTAAGAAGCTGTGCCCTAGGAATAGTTTTGTCTAGATAATAAGGGTTACAATCAGACTTAGATTCACTTGGTAATAGTGGATATGCACTTTCTTCCTGTTGGACCTCCACTTCTCCACAGATTTGAGATATTCCCTTCCATCCTTTAACTCTTCTTGTAGAACTGGGATAACAGAGATGTGGGTGAAGTATTTCCCATCCCAGATTTCTGAATCTACATTGCAGGGAGATCAGGGAGTAGGAACAGGGTAGCTACTATTCACTTCTCCTTAGGAAAGTTAGCACATAAACTCAAAGTTTCCCTTCTGACTTCCTATTTCCCTCTAGATTATATTCTGGCCTCACTTTTTCATGCCCCTCTCTCTATGGATAATCAATCCGCTTGGCTTTACCTTAGTGATAGTTAACCAGGCATCCATATGGGAATGATTTCTAGTAGCTGTTAATAGGCTCTGAGAGGGACCTCCCCCCCATGGGTGTTGGGCATCACATCTGAAGTTTCAAATTTTCCCCATCTTTTCTCTTTATCTTGTGTCTTCATTAAAAAAAAAAAAAACAACTTCTGAACTATGGGTATGGATTATTGACCTAAGGTGGTGGATGTAGAGTAACCCAACAAAGTATTATATCCCGGTGACTCTCATATACACAATTTGGTCACCACTAATGGGAACTTTATGGAAAACTCTAAAATTTTATTTTCATTTGGATTTAAAGCAAAGTTACAAATGAGCAGTGGTCTTCTATTATCTTTATTTCCTTTTTTATAATAAAGCTACCCCACACAAAAGAGGAAGACAAGTAACCTTAATTATTTGTTAAAACTACTAAAACTCATCCAGTTTATAACTAATTACTTTTGTCTGCAGCAGCATTGTCAGTTATTTTAAATATAAAATAAAACACTTGATGATTACTTTATGTGGGTCAGTGCACTTAAATGGAATACAGCCATAATTAGGCATAATCAATTACATTAAAGCTATTTTTCATTAGTTTAAAAAAGTACCTATTAAATCAATATATTTTGTACAAGAATCATGATGCTACATGAAAAATATATAAGCCATAATTAAGTATAACCAATTTTGGCTTAAGCTATTTACATTACTTTAAAAAGCAGTTATTAAGTCATTCCAATTTTTACAAAAATTTTGATGCTCCTTGGAAAAGGTATCTGTATAACATGAAGTATTACCACTCTTATTTGTATCACTTAAGGGAAGGCAAAAATTGTGATATTTCTCCCAGTGGTAAAGGGATCATATTACATTACATTAATTTATATATTTGTATAACGTATTTAAGAACAAATTGTTGAAGATCACAGCATAGTGCCAGCTGATCTTCACTAGCTAACCCAAATAGGTGCCAACACTTACCCTTCCTGAAGGCTAAGAAAAGCATGCTCCAAGCTATGATTGGAATATATGCTATGTGTTAGCAACAGAAAAAAACAATTCCCTGATTTGACAGATGTTTTTGTAAATTTTGGAAAAGAATACTCTTGAAATGCCATCATTTGGTCTGAATTACGTCTGACTTGTCACCATCCAACATTCTCTTGGCAGCACAGGATGATCTTCTGTGCCTGCTCCTTCACTTTACTTGTTGAGCTATAAAAGTTGAAAAGTTGATAGCCTGTAAGATACCTTTCTTTGTGTTGTCAACATTAGAGTTAAAGACCGCAAAGCAGGAGAGTCAAACCCAAACCACAGAGAGCACCTTGACAGCCTCTCGCTCTCCATATTATGAATGCCATCCTGACACTAGACCTCCAGGCATCCCCTGTGCACAGGTTCCTTCTTCCTTTTCTTTAATATCATATGTTAAATTCACCCCCATAGGTCATTTCTTTCTTTTATTCTAACTATGAAGTCAGAGGTCTATAGTGACTGTACCTAGTCAGGACACTGGGTGCTCCTCTCTTCCCTGGGAGACTTCCAAAATCAGAACACTGCCTCTCCTCTATACCTTCTGAGGACAACCCTGGTCATGCTACTGCTTCACTCCCCTACTGGAGTGTTCCCAGTTAGGGGGGCTTTTAGGACCTTTCGCACTGTTTCCTCTTCCAAGGGTTCTTAGCTTCTGATCATCTTTTTTGATTTTTAACCTGGATTGGTAGAATACATTTATTAAGGAGTCACTTTGGATTTGGGAGTATTGCTTGATTTGATGATCTTCTAAAGTCTCTGCAGTAAAGGTGGGAGAGGTGAGATTTCTGCACCTTTCACATGGCCTTCTTTACCTAGAATAGCAAGCAATAATTAAATACTTATTACCCACCACACACACACTGTAGTAGATGCTGCTGATAGACAAAAAAATGACAGAATCCCTGCCAAAAAAAGTGGCACTTCTATAGAAAGATAGCATGTCTGTAGATACAAAATGAATAGAATTTGATGGGACATAGAAAAAGCACCTGGGAAGATCAGCAAAGGAATGAGAAAAGAGATGAGACTTCGACTGCAGTACTGAAGGAAAATAGGAATTCTAAAAGATGGAGGTGAAGACAAAGTGCATTCCAACATGGGAGCTAAGGGATGCTGCGCTATGTCATCAGTCTCACTTTTACCTTCAGAGTCAGCAGGGTACAGTGGGCAGATATGAATCAGGACTGGAAATGGTTCAGAATATGAGGCAATCAGAATTATGTGACTTGGCCACAGTTACACAGCTAAGGAAGTGTCTGAGGCCATATTTGAATTACCCTTCTCCTGACTTCAAGACTAATGTTCTATCCATTGTGCTACCTAGTACAACCTACGAAAGGACAGATCAGAGACTGAATTGTCAATTTAAGTGGAACACAGTGTGAATAATAAATAAAATGATAATAAATCTAGAAAGTTGAATATCTCCATTCAATTTCTGGATAAAAATATTTATCATATAGCTTTTTTCTTGATTTTCCATGTGTTCTCACTTCTGAGCCTTAAGAACTATTCACAATTCAGCATTCTCTGAAATAATATCTGGAAAGTACTGAGGACAGAAACTTGGAAAATGTTCATATCCTTCCCTTTCCTCTCCTCATCAATAAACAAGTCAAACAATTGTTAACCTCAAACAACATATCTCTTTTTTATTAATGCTGTGACAATGTTGTGCCCAATACTTGTATATATGGACAATATCTCTCTGGTCATCAGGCTACCTTTTCTGGTTCTGTCGTGTATGAATATGCACATCTACTAACAACTGGAACTACAGATGATCTGAGGGTTCAGAAAATAACCACCACCAGGATTGGAATAGGGTGATATATTTAGATAGGGCAGAGTTACATATAGAGACTTGGTCAGATTTCCTGATTCTAGAAGCAAAAGAAAAAAAAAAAAACTCATGTAATAGATTCATCTGAAATTCGACTAGGATTCAACTTCTACTGGCATTAATATTTCCAAAAGCAGAGTTCTTGGTAGGGAATATAAATTTCATAGAAATACTGGAGATTACAGGGCTTGGACAGAAGCAGAAATAAACAAGGTCAATCTAAAGAAGGCTTACCTCCTAATTTAGATCAACCACAAATATGCATCCCTACAGCAAAATCTGAGTTCCTTGAGGAAAACATTGTTATAATTGTGTCTCTGTGCATTCTTCACTCTGCACAATGCCTTGGACATGTATGAATCTTGTTCAACTGATCTGAATATTCCCTGCTCCTAGTAATTTCAAACATATAAAGAGTTTGCCCTGTTTAAAGTTTCTCACCATTAAAGGAGCTACTGTCACTGAGCATAACCAAGAAAATGCTTTACTCGGGAAGAAGGGGAGGGCTCCATTGCAAGGTTCTAACATGGGGAAGGGTCCTAAGTCTTCAGGTAGTACAGTCTGAGGTGCATCAAAGCTGGTATATCATAATCATACTAAATTTCTCTTGCCTGTGTCCCTTAACCCACAAGAATTTCCACTCAAACAGCAGCCTTAAACTCATCACTATACATTCAGTTTCCCCAAACAATATCACAGAAGTTCAGGTTAAAAGTAACTTTATGAGAGTTATCATTATTATTATTATTATTATTATTGTTATTATTGTTATTATTGTTATTATTATTATTGTTATCATTACAAGGGTTTTGTTGCTCTTTTCCCTTTAGTGTAAAGCAGAGGAGGGGAAAAACAAATAATTGCCTGATTTCTAAAAATATAAATTTCAATTTACAGGAAAAAACAATGTTCAGGAAGACTCTCATAACTCACCATTACCTTACGCCTCAGGGCTCCCATCACCTCTTTGTTCCTCAGAGTATAGATAAAAGGATTGAACATGGGGGTTACTACTGTGTAGAAAAGAGAGAGGATTTGATCTGAATCTTCAGTAGGATTAGTTCCAGGTTTCATGTAGGCAAGGGTTGCAGTCCCAAAGAAAAGGATGACAGCTAATAGATGGGAAGAGCAAGTAGAGAAGACTTTTTGACGTCCCTGAGCAGAGGCTAACCCAAGGATGGTAATAAGGATGCGAACATAAGAAAACAGGATCAGTGCGAAGGGAGTAATGATAAACAACAGAGTGAAAGTAAGATTCCCAGCCTTACCCCGGAATGAGTCTCCATTTGCCAGCCTCAAAACAGGCAAATTTTCACATAGGTAGTGGTGAACAATGTTGGTGCCATGAAAGGGCAAAGTACAGATCAATAAGGAGTTGGTAAAAGCTGTGATGATGCCCATGAGATAACAAGCACCCACCATACCCACACATACCTGCCAGTTCATCAGCATGGTATAATGTAGAGGTTGGCAAATGGCAGCATAACGGTCATAGGCCATGGCAGTGAACATGCAACATTCAGCAATGCCAAAGAGGGAAAAAAAATACAACTGGGTGCAGCAACTGGCAAGAGAGATGGCAGGATGTGAGAAGAGAAGATCAGTCAGCATCCTAGGCACAACAGTAGTGGTGTAGAGAATCTCTATCACAGAGAGATGTCGAAGGAAGAAATACATGGGAGTGCTCAGGGCAGAATCCAGCAGGGTAAGGGTGATGATCAGGGAGTTGCCTAGCAAGGTGACCAAGTAAATAAAGAGCACACCCCAAAAGAGGGTACTCTGTAGGGACCCCAAATATGAAAATCCCAACAAAATAAACTCAGTCACTGCTGTCCCATTATCATCATCCATGTCTCTGAACCTGCATCTGGGGACAGGACCAATGGAGAATTGTAAAAAATCCCCCCAAAAGAGAAAGAAGTAGACAGTGTTGCAGGAAGAGAGACACAGGTTAGACAAAATGAGAACTTCCCATGTGTGGTGTTTGTGATGGATAAGTAATAGGAGAATAGAATGTCATTTCTGAGAAAACTATAGCATAAATTATTTTTTTAATTTATGAGATGCAAAATGGGATCTAGCCTGGAGGAAAATTGATGTATATATCATCAATGTAGTCTCTTCCACCTCACAAAGCCCTGGCTGCTATGGATAGAAACTTCAGTCTTTCAGCATTAAAGGTAAATGAAGATGTGAATGCATATGGGCACAGATAAAGAAATAATATGAAGAGGGAAAGAAAGAGAAAAAGATGGGGAAAGAAAGAGGAGACAAGAGAATAGAGAGATAAAAGGAGGGAGAAGAGTAAGGAGAGCAAAAATGTAGAGGAAGACTTTGAGGCACACAGAGTGAGACACAAGATAAAGAGAAAAGATGGGGAAAATTTGAAACTTCAGATGTGATGCCCAACACCCATGGGGGGGAGGTCCCTCTCAGAGCCTATTAACAGCTACTAGAAATCATTCCCATATGGATGCCTGGTTAACTATCACTAAGGTAAAGCCAAGGGGATTGATTATCCATAGAGAGAGGGGCATGAAAAAGTGAGGCCAGAATATAATCTAGAGGGAAGTAGGAAGTCAGAAGGGAAACTTTGAGTTTATGCGCTAACTTTCCTAAGGAGAAGTGAATAGTAGCTACCCTGTTCCTACTCCCTGATCTCCCTGCAATGTAGATTCAGAAATCTGGGATGGGAAATACTTCACCCACATCTCTGTTATCCCAGTTCTACAAGAAGAGTTAAAGGATGGAAGGGAATATCTCAAATCTGTGGAGAAGTGGAGGTCCAACAGGAAGAAAGTGCATATCCACTATTACCAAGTGAATCTAAGTCTGATTGTAACCCTTATTATCTAGACAAAACTAACCAAAACATAAATAAGAAGAAAGATAATAACCTGAATGGAATGTTAGAAACTCTCTTTTGATTTCTGAATTTGAACAGGAAAGTTTCTCCCACTGGGCAGTTGGTACCATAGCAGCTAGTGTGTTAAGATCTGCAATCTGGAAGATTGCAGTTCAAAACCTATCTCAACAATGAACTGGCTTTCTGGCTCTGAAAAAATCACTTAATTACTCAGCATCAGTTACTTAATTAGTAAAATCAGATTAATAAAATAACAGTTTTATTACAATCATTATGCAGATTAAATGAAATAATTCTTGGAAATTGTTTTGCAAAATTCAATGTCCTATATAGATGCAATGGCCTGTTTTTCATCTATGCATAAGACATTTAAAGAACTTGAACAAGTATTAGGGCATGAAAAACACCACTGACAGATTCAGAAAAGCAGAAATATTAAACACATCTTCCACTGCAGACAATTCAATGAAGAGAATTTGGAGAAAGGATTGAAAATCAATTCAAGACTGAATTAATTCCTAAGAATTCATAGGTCAAATAACAAATAATAGAACAATAGAAGATTTCATTAAACAAAATGGCAACTGTGAAAAAACAAAGTTTTTGTAATACAGACAAAGCAACCTTAAAGTAAAATACATATCTCAAAATTCTTTCATAATCTAAAGAATATAATAATGACTTGGGTATGCCTCTAAAATAATTAGAAAAGTAACAAATTAAAAAATTCCAAGTCAAGACCAAACTAGTCATTAAGAAATTTGATATAAAAACAACAATGGCATCAGATCATTAAATTGAGAAGCAAAATCAAGAACTGATATTATGCACAAACCAAACCAAACAGCTGGTGGTTTTGATTAAATGAACAAGAAGAAAATATCTGGCATCAAAACTTGAAAATAGATAATTCAGAAAAAAAATGAAGATAATATAAGAGAAATTATAAAAACTATTTTGAGCAACTGTGTGCCAAAAAACACTTAATGCTGATTAAATTGATGAACTTGTACAAAATACAAAAGTTCCTGTTGATTGAAAAGAAATAGAGAATTTAAATTATCCAGTTTCAGAAAAAAAAGAAAGTTAAGTTAGATATAAATGAACTCTCAAACAAAAAGGCCCCGGAAAAGACAGGTTTTCAAAATTTCAAAGAACACTTCATTCCAATACTACTTAAACATTGTACAAAAATAGAAGATTGATTTCTACCAGATTTTTTCTATGATACAACTATTGTCTTGATATCTAAACCAGAAATAAACAGAAGAATAATTTAACAAGAGACCATTATCCTTAATGAATATCAAACATATTAAGTCAGATATTAGCAATAAGGCTACACCATACTATAAAGATTATATGCTATTTCCAGTCTATAGTAATATTGTGAATACTATATTCAATATATATAACTATAAATATAACATACTATGATAATAGCAAAAATAAAACTGACAATTTTATTGATATAAGCTTAAAATTTTAAAAAAAGCAACACTGATTTCCACAGAAAATCCATGGAAAATCTTTAGTCAATAATAATACTTGCCCTACTGACTAACAAGCACAGTGCTTTGTTCACCTTATAGTGATACTGATATCTGTTTCTACATGTGTATATGTACACACATGAATATAACACAAATAATCTATATTGTAAGTATGCTGTGGAGAGGTTATTGATTAGGAGACTCTTCATCAATTATTTATCCCCTGATAGACATGATGAGATTTCTGAATGTAAGGAACAAATGGCCAAAGTACTGAAGTATTAAAATATATTCCATTCAGCTTTTAAGTTGTTTTTTTGTTGGTGGCTGGAGTGGTTCATAGCCATGAATTTCTCTTTGAAATCACTAGAATAATTAATAATAATAGTTAGCAATGATATAGCCCTTTAAAGTTAAGAAGGCATTTTATAAATAATTCCTTATTTTATCAAGGAGGTATGTGCAACCATACCTCCTTTTATTGGCCTTACCTTTCCTGGGATTTCCAAATACTGGAAATTTTTTCAATAAATTGAATTTTTTTGGCAGCTTCATTACAAATCCATAGTTACATTTTTTTCTAACACCATAGGCTCACTATATGTCTCTGTGTCATATTGTGGTAATTCTCATAATATGTCAAAGTATGTTTTTGCTATTGTCAAATTTATTATGGTGACTTATTATGATTGAATTTTTTGAACTCTTGTGATTTCGTTAGGATGACATAAACCTTACCTATTTCAGGCATCAAACTTTTAATGTGATCTCTGCTCTGACTACTCCATATATCACCTATTCCCATTTCTTCTTGTCCTTTGCTCTCCCTTATACTTAAACACAAAAATATTGAAATTACATCAATTAATAAGCCTATAAAGGAAACTAAGTGTTCAAAGAAAAGCAAGAATCAACTGATGTCACAAACTTCATTTTTGTCTTATTCTTAGAAATTGCCACAGCCACCCCATCCTTCAGCAATCACCAACCTCATTAATCAGCATCCATCAACATCGAGTAAAGATATCTATAAGCCAAGAAATTATAACTCTCTGAAGGCTCAGTTAAAAGTTATCATTTAGCAATAAAATATTTTTGTTGAAGTATGTATGTTGGTTTTAGGATGTAATATTATTACATATTTAATAAACATTAAGTACAATTTTATATGCACTGAGAAACCAAAACTTTGTGTAACTCATTTTATTATTTTATTTGTTTTATTATGATGATCTGTACCAAACTCACAGAATCTCTGAGGTATGGCTGTACTTTTATTATTCCCACTTTTAAAATGAGGAAACTAAAACTGACAAAAATTAAGTACCTGAACTAAGGCCACAACAGCAAATAAATGAAAAAGGCTGGATTAGAACTCAGGTCTTGCTGACTTCATCATCAATACTATCTACTGCACCACCTAGTAAACCAATAAAAAGATCTGCTAGCCTGGAATATTCAGATGCTATGTAATTTGTATAGCTGGATAGATATTGAATAAGGATAAAAGCCTTTGTTAATCATTAGTCATGACTCTAACACTGCACTGAGCACTTTACAAATGTTATCTCATAACAAAGCTGAAGGATAGGGGATTATTATTCCTCTTTTATCATTAAAGAAACTGAGGGAGAAACTTACTCAGGGTCACAGAGCTAGTGGAAGTCTAATTGATTTTGACTCTGGTCTTCCTGACTCCTGACCCAGCACTCTATCCACAGGCATCACCCAGCTGCCTCTAAATGTCTCTTCATACATTAAGTATTAAAAATGATTCATTATTCATGATGAATAGAAGAAGAATGAAGTTTCCCTTTTTAAATCTTTTATCATGTCTATTTTTACTGTTGCTCTATCTAAGATGCTTATTACTGATCTTTTTTTAAATTCCTCTGAAAAAATAAATAAAATGAAATTCACCTACAACAGTGGATTACATTTTATTGGTCAATTCACATCAGACTTGAGGCAGAAGCTTAAAGCTTTGGATTTGAATCTCTAAACACCATTAACTCAACTTTTTTTTAAATCTTTTTGCCCAGCCTCAACACTATATAGTATTTGTGTATCTGTGTATGTTTCTCTGTATCATGCATGATCATCCCTGCTCCCCCTCCTTCTCTCTGTTTCTTGGTTAGTGCTTTCTTCTCACTGTAAGGAAGGATCAGCTTTCCCTGACAATGAGTAGCTTGGCACTAAGCGGTAGAAGTTTATTTGAAATGGGAGAGTCTATCTTCCTAGTCATTGCTCTAACTTCAATCCCAATCCTGAGAATTCCCCTATACCACCCTTTTTCTTCTCAGAGGAAAAGTTGCTATCAAAACACAATTCAGCTTCTGTATAATCAAAGGCCCACCCCATCCTGGGAATTTCACCAAAAGAAAACTTTCAACGTAGATGCCTCATGAGAAATGGGATAAAGTTAAAAAGTAACTGAGTTTGTTTTTTTTTAAGAGAGTATGAGTTAACATCAAGCATTGATCACTGCAAATGTGCTTTTAGAGTGGAATATGTATTGTGAAAATTCTGTGATTTATATAAGGCTCTTATTAGTTTTCTTTGTTAGAATCTTAAAGCAATGGTCTTTCTACTAACCATACAATTAAGAAACTACTTGAAAATGCTTTGCTGTTATTTTTGAAAGCGTTCTTACTTGCAAAAGGTTAAAAAACATTTAAAAAGATTTTTTGATTTGCTTATACTTAAGGAATATTTGAATTCTGACACCTTAAAATAAAGAATTGTGATGTGGTAAGTAAAGTCATATATTAGCAATATGTTCACCAAAATATGAAAAAAATACTATATAGGTGGAAAAGAAAGGGTTAGAGTAAGGTTTTTAAATGTCATTGGACAGGACTCAAGTGAAGCATAGAGAGCGGAGGAAAAGGGTAAATTATGAAGGACTTAATCATGATGAACTGCACATATTCCTGGATGGAAGGATGATACTCATATGAACTTTCTCATTTAATAGAGCAGGTAAAAGGAGCTTTTATGGCACAGGAGAGAGTTGAATTTGAAGATATAATAAATTGTAAAAATGGAGTCAATGAGTGAAAGGGAAAATTAATGGGAGTAAGAGAAAGGAGAGGTAGAATAGGCTAAGATATTTCATATAAAAATATTTCATGTAGCTTTTGAAATGGTATGGGAGGGGGAAGGCAAGGGGGAATGAGAGAACCTTCATTCTCATCAGAAATGGGTCAGAGAGAAAACAACATATATACACTCAATAGAGTATAGAATATAGAAGAAAAAGGAGAGAAGGAGGACAGGGGGAAGGGGGTATGTGGGTGATAGAGGATAGTGTACATCATAGGAGAGGATAGTCAGATATAACACATTTTTTTACTTTTTTGCAAGGTGCTGGGATTGGGTGGTCCGTCCAGGACCACGGGACCAGGTGGTTGCTGGGTCTCTGGTGTGGGATGTGGGCTTGGAGTCTTCTGACTCTGTCTACTGGGCCACTCAGCTGCCCCACAGCACATTTTTGAAGAGGAAAAGTGTAAAAGGAAAGAGAAAATATAATAGATGGCGATGGAGAAGAATGGATGGAGGGAATTACAATCAGCAATAGCACCTGTGAAAAAATATGGAAGTAACTACTATGATGGACTTTTGATAAGCAAGTGACCCACCTGAGACAGAGCTGATGGTATTGGGACACAGAATGAAACACATTTTTTCTCTTTCTTTCACTTTATTTCTCATGAGGTGTTATATTTTTTGGGAGAGTGGGTATTATATTTACTCATAACAAGAATATTTGAGTAATGCATAAATAAAAAAAGATTTCTTTAAAAAAAGAGATAATGAAAAAAAGTGATGAGGAAAAAGAATAAACTGTAAAAACAGATGAAGATGTTGAAGCATTGAAGGATGTCAATGAATATTGAGAGTCACCAACTTTCTGAACCTTACATACAATTTTCCTAATTGTTCCAAATGGATCTATTCTAATAATTTTCAAAAGTATTTTTTTCATATAAAATGTTTTGCAAACTTGTTTAATTAGGAATGCAACAATACCTACTTATCATCAAACAAGAGGAGTCTTATGAGATTCCTTGAAATGCAAGGTTTTTCTCATAGGAACAATCTACTGTTCTCCCACTTACAATAGTTTTATCATCAAATAGGTGACTAAGACTTCTAGCCAAGATGGCAGAGAGAACACAGGCACTGTGTTAAGTACTCCTGGTGTCTTCTCAAAAATAACATGAAAGAAACCTCCTAACAGAAACTCAGTCCACAAAACCCAGCAAAAGAAACTAGGAGAAAAATACCTACCAACAAGGTGTGTCTCAGCGGACGTTGAGTGAACCAGGAGTTAGAGACCAGATCAGGGACCCAGGGACTGCAGCTGCAGGAAGTTAGAGGACCTCAGTCTCAGAAGCTTAACCAACTTTGGCCTGGGGGAGGGAAGGTCTGCAGGCCTAGAAATTGTCCAGTTGGGTGTGGGACTTGAGCTCCATAATTTTAGCAAAGCATTCTTCCAGGAACAAACAGCAGCAGACCCCCTACCTTCTCAGGCTCAGGTGTGAACTACAGAGACCTGTTTGCTCCCCCAGAGCCGAACCCATTTTTCAAGATCAACTCAAACCCTGCTGCCCCTCCACATTTCCTCCTCACCTCCTCCTCACTCTCTCCAGGATTGGGAGAGGGCTTCAATCACTCCAGAGAAATCAACCAGCGCCTCCTACTGACTGGCAATTGGAATTACTAATCCAAATGAGCAAAGACTATAGTTTTCAAAAGCAAACCTCTGAGAACCAGGGGCTCCCCCAACACAGATCCTAGAAAAATTAAGAAAAGCCAGCAGAAAGGGGTAAATACTTAGAAGTAACAGATTCTAACCCAGAGAGATGTAGTACTTCTGAGGAGAATATGAATTGATCTCCAGCCCAGAAAGACTTCCTTGAAGAAATCAGGAAGGAGTTTAAAAATCAACTGGAAAAATTGGGAAAAGAAACTCAAGAGATAATTAACATCTCACACAAGAAAACAAATCCTTGGAAAATACAGTTGGACAAATACAAAAAGAAAATAATTCTCTCAAAACTACACTTGGGCAAGTGGAAAATTCTTTCAAAATTAGAACTGACCAATTGGAAAAGGAGTTGCAAAAAGGTAAATGAAGAAAATTCTTCTCTAAAAAAAAGAGAATGGGGTAGGCTAGGTGGCATAGTGGATAGAGCACCGACCCTGGAATCAGGATTCCCTGAGTTCAAATCCGGCCTCAGACACTTAATAATTACCTAACTGTGTGTCCTTGAGAAAGCCATTTAACCCCATTTTCCTTGCAAAAGCCTAAAAAAACAAATAAAAAAAGAATGGAACCAGTGGAAACTAATGACTTCATGAGACAACAAGATTCTATTAAACTAAAGCAAAAGATAGAAAAAAATAGAAGAAAATGTAAAATATCTCATCAGCAAAAGAACTGACCTCAGCAAAACCACTGACCTCAAGAACTGATCAAGAAGGGACAACCTGAAAATTATAGGACTTCCTGTAAACATTGAAGAGACAAAAAGCCTGGACTTAATATTAAAGGATTTAGTGATGGGAAAATATTTATTGAAAGAATATATTGAACCCCTCTGGAAAGAGATCCTAAAATGAAAACTACAAGATATGTTGTGGGCAAATTCCAGTTATATAGATAAAAGAGAAAATCTTGCAAGCAGAAAGAAAGAAACAATTTAAATACCAAGGAGCCACACTAAGGATTACACAGGACCATCAACATTAAGGGATAAACTTATATATTGATTGACTGATATATTCCAAAGACAAAGGGAGCTAGGAATGCAGCTAAGAATACACTATTTGGCAAAACTGAGCCTTCTCATCCAGCAGAAAAGATGGACATTTAATGAAATGGGAGACCTCCAACATTTCTTGATGAAAAGACCAGAGCTAAATAGAAAATTTGGACACCAAACAGGAGGCTCAAGAGACAGAAGAAAAGGGGCAAAAAGGGCAAAGAAAAAAAAAAACTACTATCCAATAAGATAAAATTGGCTATATCCCTACTTGGGAGAAAGAATCTAATAACTCTTGAGAATTGTAACTCTATTAGAGAGAATATACTTAGCCAGAAGTGCTGGATACTCATGACTTTTCTGTGAGTCAGATAGAATCATCTAAAAACAATGCCTCCTTATAAAAGGGGGACAGTAAGGAGATGGGAGGATGGAGGAGAATGAATAGACTAAATCACATTATATTAAGAGACACAAAAGACCTATTGCAATAGAGGGGAAGAAAGGAGGAGGTTAGAACCACATAAATCTTCTCATCAGACTTGGCTTAAAGTTAACTTATACACACTAAGTTAAGTTAAGAAACTTATCTTACCTTTCAAGTGTTAATAGGGGAAAGGGGGGATGGGAAGGGGGAGAAAAAGAGGAACTAACAGAAGGAAGGGAAGTAGGAAAGGGAAAGGAAAAGGGGGAAATGGGGAAGGAGTTGTTATAGGAGGGTAAACACACTGAAAGAGGTGACCAAGAAACAAAATACTGGGAAATATGGATAAAGGGGAAAAAGGGAAAAATACAAACAGATGGAAGAAAGCATGGAGGTCAATAAAGAGTTAGTAATTATAACTTTAGCAATGTTGCAGGATAAAAAAATAAACTCTCATAAATCCTCAACATTTCTATATATGACTATCAGGATGCAGCAGAAAGAGCCAAAAGGAGAAATCCCATTCAAAAATAACTTCAGGGGGTGGCTAGGTGGTGCAGTGGATAGAGCACCAGTCCTGGAGTCAGGAGTACCTGAGCTCAAATATGGCCTCAGACACTTAAGAATTACCTAGCTCTTTGGGCAAGCCACTTAACCCGATTGCTTTGCAAAAATCTAAAAAAAAGAAAAAGTAACTTCAGATAATAAAAAATACCAGGGAGTCTACCTGTCAAGGCGGACTGAAAACCTTTTTGAAAACAATTACAAAAGACTTCTCACAGAAATAAAATCAGACTTAAATAACTGGGCAAAAATTAACTGCTCATGAATAGGCTGAGTTAGTATAATAAAAATGACCATTCTACCGAAACTAAACTACTTGTTTATTGCCCTGCCAATCAAGATTCCAAAAGATTACCTTAATGAGTTAGAAAGTGGTGAGTAAATTCATATGGAAAAATAATAAGTCAAGAATTTCCAGGGATTCAATGAAAAAAGTGCAAAAGAAGGTGACTTAGTCCTACCAGATCTAAAATTATATTATAAAGCATCAGTCATCAAAACTGTCTGGTATTGACTAAGAAATAGAGTGGTGGACCAGTGGAATAGACTAGGTGCCACCGCAGGAAATGGTTATAGTAATCTGCTGTTTGATAAACACAAGAAGTCCAGCTATTGTGATTAAAAACTCTCTCTTCAATAAAAATTGCAGGGAAAATTGGAAGTTAATATGGAAGATTAGACCAATGCCTCACACCCTATGGACACACAATTTAGACAAAAAAAACCCAATATTATTAGCAAACTAGAAGATCAAGGAGTAGCTTACCTGTCAGATCTATGGAAAGGGAAGCAGTTTATGACCAAGGAAAAGTTGGAGAACATCACTAAAAACAAACTAGATGATTCTGATTACATTAAATTAAAAACCTTTTGCACAGATGAAACCACTGTAATCAAGATCAAAAGAAATGTAATAAACTGGGAAAAAAGCTTTACAACTAGTATTTCTGACAAAGAACTCATTTTTAAATATACAGTGAAGAACTGAGTCAAATTATTAAAAGAACAATGCATTCCTCAATTGACAAATGGTCAAGGTATATGCAAAGGGAATTTACAAATGAGGAAATCAAAGAGAACTATAGTCATATGAAAAATTGTTCTAAATCATTACTTATTAGAGAAATTCAAATTAAAACATCTCTTAATGTTGGAAGGGATGTGGGAAATCTGGGACAGTAATACATTGTTGATGGTGCTGTGAACCCATCCAATCTTTCTGAAGAGAAATTTGGAATTATGCCCAAAGGGTAATAAAAATCTACATACCCTTTGATCCAGCAATACAATTACTATGACTGTATCCTGAAGAGATCATGAAAAAGGATAAAAGCATCACTTGTACAAAAATATTCATAGAAGTCCTGTTTGTGGTGGCAAATAATTGGAAATCAAGTAAACATCCTTCAATTGGGGAATGACTTAACAAACTGTGGTATATGTGTGTCATGGAACACTGTTGTTCTGTTAGAAACCAGGAGGAATGGAAATTCAGGGAAGCCTGGAGGCATTTGTATGAACTGATGCTGAGCGAGATGAGCAGAACCAGAAAAACATGAACAGCAACATAGGGGTGGTGATGGACTTGCTCATCTCATCAGTGCAACAATCAGGGACAATTTTGGGCTATCTGAGATGGAGAATACCATCTGTATCCAGAGAAAGAATTGTGTAGTTTGAACAAAGACTAAAGACTATTAACTTTAATTTAAAAAACCAATATCTTATTATATACATATTAGTTTCTCTTATAATTTATTTTTCCCTTAAGGTTATGATTTCTCTCTCATCACATTCAACTTAGATCAATGTAAACCATGGAAACAATGTAAAGACTAACAGACTACCTTCTGTGGTGGGGGGAGGGAAGCAAGATTGGGGGCGGGGATTGTAAAACTCAAAATGAATAAAATCTTTCTTAAAAAAATAGGTGACTAAGTAAAAATGCAAGTCCTTCAGGAAATAGTCCACTATCTCCCCCCCCCCCAAAAAAAAGAATCAGGAGGGCACCTGGCTTGGAATGCAAGGTCTCTCTCCCTCTGTCTTCTAAGAATAATCTAAGAGTAATAGTTTGTCATTGTTTTAATGATTTTTAACTCTGAGAGGATTTCATTAGGAATATTAACTCTTAAGAGGAAATATTTCACTCACTTCCATAATATCTAATACCTGAAGAGACTGGTATAGTATCTGAATACTTCCAGACCGGTAGGTCTTGTAGAAGCTGCTAGGTTGTGCAGAGCACAGAATATAGGAGTTGGAGTCAATAAAACCTGAGGTCAAATCTGGTGTAGTCATTTATTTGTTTTGTGATCTTAGGCTCAGCAAATGACCTCAATCTGCCTTAGTTTTTTTTTAATTATTATATTAAAAGTATGAATTATACTAGTACAGTCATTCCTCAGAGATATTTTGAGTTTGGTTGAGATCAGCATAAAAAAGGAAATATAGCAATAAAATGATACTCACGATTTTTTTGTTTTCCTAATGTATATAAGTTACATTTATACTTTATGGTAGCCTATTAAGTGAGCAGTAATATTTTGTCTAAAATATCCAAGTCACCCTTAATTAAAACTACTTTATTGCTAAAAATGATAACCATCATTTAAACCTTTATTGAGCTCTCATCTTTTGGCTCATAGAAGGTCTTGCCTAGAAGGTGATGGTTGGTAGCTGATTGATCAGGGTGGTGGTTGTTGTTGAATATTGGGGTGGCTATGGTAATTTCTTAAAATAAGACAATAATGAAATTTGTCACATTGATTGACTCTACCTTTCAATAAACACTTAGAAGTCTTTAAAAGGATCTTAATTTGCCTAATGTTAATACTGCCATTTCTCAAGTTACAGAAATACCAGAGAAGTAGAAATAGGGGAAATATTGAGCAATCAGAACAAAACCATTGATCGGGAACTTTGTGTTGTGTGGTTTAAAGGGACCACAAAGCAATTAATGGCATCACAGATCACTGACCCATGATCGTTATATCATATATAGTAATAATGGAAAATACTTGAAATACTGTGAAAATTACCAAATATGATATAGAGACATAATGTGAGCCCATGGTATTAGAAAAATGACACCAGAAGACTTGCAATGCAGGAGTGCCAGAGATTTTCGATTTATTTTAAAAAAACTTCAATATTTGTAAAGTTCAATTAAGTTAAATTCAATAAAATGAGATATGCTTATAATATCATCTTTGACAAAACAAGGTAATATTTTAAAAATCCATTACTGACTTTAAGGGTTGTATCAATGCTGGTTGTCATTATTAATTATTATTGTTACATCAAGAAGAAATACATAGTAAAAATAACTGTGGGAAGTTTCATTGTAACCCATTATATCTAGTCAAATCTATCAAAAAGATAAATAAGATCAAAAGTAAAAAATTGAATAGAATTTTAGAAAAAATTAAATATGAAATTTCTCTTTTGATAGCTGAATTTGAACAGTAAAATTCAAAACTAGATCCTCTTGGCAATTAGTGCCTTAGGAACTAGAATCTGGATCTAAAATCTGTAAAGCTGAAGTTCAAATCCTGTCTGACTTGTGACTCTCAAATTAATTTTTCAGCATCAGTTACCTGATTTGTAAAATTTGGAATAATAAAAACATTAGTTGGTCATTATGCAGATTGCATGAAATAATATTTGTAAATTGTTTTCCAACTCTCAAAACATTTTACACATGCAATAGCATGTTTTTCAGGAATATTAAATACCTTTATAAAATCTAATCAGGTGTCAGGGCATTTAAAAATCCCATCAGTAGATTCAGAAAAGCAGCAATATTAAACAATTCCTCGACTGATGACAAGTCAATAAAATTATGTTCAATGAAGGAAAATTGGAGAAAGGATTGAAAAATAATTCGAGTAAATTAATATCTCTGAATTAATGGATCAAAGAACAAATAATTGAATAATAGATAATTTCATTACAGAAAATGGCAACTATAAGACAAAAAAAATTTGTGATGCAGGTATAGCAACCTTAGTAGAAAATCCATATCTCTAAACTTTTTTATAATGTGAAGACTGATAGAATATAATAATGACTTGGGCATGCCTCTAAAATAATTTTAGAAAAGCAAGAAATCAAAAAGTTCCAAGTAAAAACTGAACTAGATCCTAAGAAATCTGAAAACAAAACAACAATATTAGCACATGAACAAAACTGCTAATATTGATGAAATTGATAAATTTGTAGAAAACTACCAAAGGTTCAAATTAGACTAGAAATAGAGATTTAAAATTATCTAGTTTCAGAAAAAAAGAAAGTAAAGTAGCCATAAATGACTTTTCAAAGCAAAAAAGATCCAAATGGGTTTGGTTTACAAGTGGATTTGTGACATGTTTCAAGAAAACTTTATCCCAATATTACTTAAACTGTTCACAGAAATAGGAAAAAAGTGAATCCAATCAGACTCTTTCTATGATACAATTATTGGCTTGATGGTTAATACAGAAATGTATAAAAGAAAAATTAAATGAGGGATAATTATACTTAATGAATATCAAACCAAAATTATGAAGTATAATATTTGTAATTTCATTACAGCAACAGGCTGTATTTATATTGTGAATAATGAGTTCAACAGGAAAAATTAGAAATTTAACATACCATGTTAAAAGCAAATATAATAAAATGACAATTGTATTAATATAAACTGAAATAATTTTTTAAAAGTTCATTTCATTTACATTTCAATCAAAAATTCATTTTAATTAAAAAATATTTTATGTAAATAAAAATACTGCACTTTTTGATGGACAGTTTGTGGTGAGAAAGGTGCTTTGTTAACCTTAAAGTGGCATCTTTATCTGTGTTTCCATATGTATACAACAGTCATGAACATATATAATACATATATATATATATAGTGGGTATGCTGCAGAGAGGAGCTTCTAGGGTATCTATGATCAATTAATTCTCCTCCAACTTACATGATGAGATTTCTGAATGTTAAGGAGCAGCTATCCCAGACAATTAAGTATCAAAATGAGTGCCATTCAGCTTTTGAGAAATTATATTAAAAGTTTGAGTGGCCCACATCTATAGTGATATAATCACTGATCATAATGAGTATGAAAATGGAAATGACCTATCCATTCATCCCCTTCAGGTTTTGTTGGGCCTATGCAAAAGAAGTTTGAAGAAGTAATCATATTTCTTTCCTCTTTTAGGAAATGAAATTTACCTCAGTTACCTTAAGGGAAGGTTGTATCCCTGTTCATAAAAGAATAACCAAGTCCATGGAAGGGAGGTAATCCACATGAGAACTAGATGGAAGAACCAAGCTGATGACAGAGCACCAAAGTTCTCTTTGGTTCCTGAAATCCCCATTTATAATCATTGTCCTTGTCTTAGTATCTTAACTTTTATTCCCCTGCCAATCTGCTGGTAGTGGTAGTGGCTGCAGATGGAAATTGCTGTGTCAGGAAAGCAAGAAGCACTGCTACTGGTGGCTTCTTTCTTGCCTAGCATTCAGCTCCTTTCACTCTCAGGTAGCCTGTGTTCCAGTTTATGGTGGAGTGGTGGCTATGACTATCTCTCAGTTCCCAGCAGAGGTACTATCCTGCTATACCACCTATCTGCCATCCTTATAAGTTTACCAATCACAAATTTATTTTTTTTACTTGACTTCACGTTCTTAAGAGTAATGTAGGGTTATCCTCCTTTGCATCAAGACAGAAAGACTTGTTCCCAATAAAATTCTGGCTGCTTCAGTCTATGTCAGTGTTAACTGGCTAAAGGCTCAGGGGAGCAAAACTAGGAGATTTCCATCTCAACCAGGAATACATATGAAAATGTCTGTAAGCAGCTGTTACCTCTAATAGGGACTCCAATCTTTCTCTATCTTGTGCTTTATTCTATGTTTCTGAAAATGTTCCTCTGTTTCGTGTTTTTGCTCTTCTCACTCTCTTCTCATTTTTTCCTCTCTCCTTTCCTCTCTCTTCTCTCTTTGCCTATTTTAATCTTTCCTTTCCTCATAATATTACTCTATGTGTGGCTATATTTGTTCACATCATCAGTTACCTTTAATGCTGAAAGACAGTTTCTACCCACAGAAGCCAGGGATTTGTGAAGAGGAAGGGATCATATTGAAATTATATACAACTAGATCCCATTTTACATCTGAAAAGTTAAAAAACATTTATGTTGTGGTTTTCTTGGAAAGGACATGCTACTTCCCTCTGCTTATTCATCCCAATGTCCTCACTTGGAGAGTGCTTGTTTTTATCTAACTTGGGTCTCTCTAACTGCAGCAGTTTGTCTGTTTATTTCTGTTTCTTTGGGATGATTAACAACTTTCTCTTTGTCCTGTCCCTAGAGTTAGGACCATGGATGATGGAAATAGGACAGCAGTGACTGAATTTATTTTGTTGGGATTACTCAACTGGACTCAGCCTTGAGCATTCCCATGTATTTCTTCCTTCAGCATCACTCTGTGATAGAGATTCTCTACACTATAACTATTGTGCCTAGGATGTTGATGATCTTCTCTTCTCATATCTTGTCCTCTCTATCCTTCCAGCTGCTTCACCCAGATGTATTTCTTTGCCCTCTTTGGCATTGCTGAATGCTGCCTGCTCCCTGCCATGACCTATGACCATTTTACTGCCATTTGCCAGCCTCTGCATTATACAATGCTGATGAACCAGCAAGTATGTGTGGGTATGGTGGTTGCTTCCTATCTAATGGGCATCACCACAGGCGTTACCCACTCCATATTCATCTTTACCTTGCCTTTCCATGGCAATAACATCATTCATCATTTTCTATGTGATGTTTTTCCTGTTTGAGACTCACAAGGAGAGACCCATTCTGGGGTGAGATTGGGAATCTTGCTCTCACCTTACTCTTCATCATTACTCCCTTTATACTAATCTTGTTTTCCTATGTTCATATCCTCATCACTATCCTTGGGGTAGCTTCTGCTCAAGGACGCCAAAAGATCTTTTCTACTTGTTCTTCCCATCTGTTTGTTGTCACAATATTATTTGGGACTGCAACATTTGCCAGTATGAAACTCGGAGCCAATTCTTTAGGTGACACAGTTCAAATCCTCTCTCTTTTCTATGCAGTTGTTAAGTCCTGTACTCAACCCCTTTATCTACACCCTGAGCAACAAAGAGGTGATGGGAGCCCTGAGGCATAAAGTAACAAAGCAACTTTGAAGTCCTTGCCTGATCCAGTGGTTTGTTCGGTTTTCTTTGGATGAGTTGAGGGTCACTTCCTCATCTTTGTTTTTTCTTTAAATTTAAGTTTATATTTTTCAACTACTAGGTATGTATTTGTTATTCCACCTGCTAAAGGGGAAGAACTGCAAAACCCTTGTTAAAATATATAAAGTCAAGGAAGACAAATTCCTCTATCAATTTTGCCCCAAAGTGAGTTTCATTGGCAGAATTGGTGTTCTTTACCATCATGATTTGATCATTGTAGAAGAGTGTGGGGTGGGCTGAACTCCTTCCAATAAGATTATCATTATGATAATTTTGGACTTTCAGAAGAACATTCTTCCTTTAATGAGGGACTCAGGAATCTCTGTCACTTTTGATCTTATATTCAGATCTAGTAATTGGTTTAGGTTTGTGCTTCAATTGGAGGCTAGATGACCACTTTTGGATACATATTCAGGCATGAGTTGGACTAGATGGACTAGCTATACAGTGTCTGAAATAAATAAACATACACACACACACATATACACATACACACACACATATATATATATATACATACATGCATACATCCATAGAAAGATTTAATATTATATATAATGAATATATATGTATAGAAGTATAAGGGCAGAGGCAGTGAACTGGACATTGACCTCCTTAAGTTTGCTTTTAACCCTGAGATTCTGTCAATTGTATTTTGGAACATTTGGGGGGAGTGTTGAATATTTAAATTTGTGCTGATCCTAGGGTTACAATTTGAGAGGGATTCAGATGGATTAAGAGATGCTGACATGGATGAATCAATGTGATTGTGATATACCAGCTTTTATATACCTCAGACAATACTCTCTAAAGACTTAGGATCCCTTCCTTTGCTAAAATTGTGAAAGGGAGCCTTTCCTTTCCTCTCTAGTAAGACACTGCACTAGGTTATTTCAGTGGCAGTAACTACTGTAGTCCTGAAAAGTAATTAGAGAATAAGCTGTATAAATGTTTCCCAGTGTCAAGGAATATTCCAATCTGTTGAATAAACATTCATTAAGTGCTTCCTATGTGAAGACAATGTGCAAGCTGCTGAATATATAGAGATACAAATATAATATGTCCTTTGCTCAGATTTTTACTGCAGGAGATACTGAATTTGACTTGATCTTAATTAGGAGGAAAGTCTTTTTTAGATTGTGCTTGCTTTTGGATGTTTCTGTTCAAGTCCTCTGATCTCCAGCATCACCATGAAGTCAATATTTCCTGCTCAGATCTGTCTTTTCAGAATTTTTAACTCCATCAGGTGTTATTCTTAATCCATGCTCTGCTGGATCTACATCCTGTGATTGGTTCTTTTGATTCTAGAATCAGTAGATCTGACCTAGTCTCCCTATCTAACTCATTTTGCCCTATCTGAATATATAGCCCTATTGCATCCTGATGGTGCTTACCTACTGACCCCTCAGATCATCGGGAATTCCAGTTGTGAACATATATTCATTAATGACAGAGCCAAAGAAGGTAACTGTTGTTGTCAAGATGAAGAAGTACATTGTGAAGGAACCAAATTAATGACAAGGAAACATATTGTTTGAATTTAACAATTGTTTGACTTGTTTATTGTAGAGGGGGGAAAGGGAAGGGGAGGAGTATTTCTTAAATGTCTGTGCTAAGTATTTTCCATATTATCTGGGAAAGCTCAATTGTGAATAGTTCTTAAGGCTCAGAAAAGAAATCACCTGGAAGACAAGGACTCTGCCATTTTTCTCTGCCTTGGATTGTTTACTGGGGATGTAGCAGGATGCAATTAGGCTTAAATTAAAGATGAACTTTACGCTAAAATGGTTAGTTCCCTCCACAAACTGATGGCAATTCACCTTTTCTGACTTATTTTATTTTTCACCCCCACCTTGTTCCACTTAAATTGGTTGTTCAGTCTCTTATCTTTGTCCTTGCTTAGGATGAACTGTCTTGCTGGGATATGCTCTGTCCTCATCTCCACCCCTTTTAGAATTCCTAGTTTCCTCAACACTCAGTTGAAGTCCCATCTTCTATATCATCCCTTTCCTGATCTTCTAGCTGCTGGTGCCTTCACCCTTCCACACCAAATTTACTTTATTTTTTGGTATATATACACACAAGTTTTCTCCCAATAGAAATGTAACCACTTTAATGGGAAGAATTATGTGGTTTTTTTCTTTGTATCCCCAACATCTGTATCAGTGTATGTGCCATGTAATAAGTGTTTAATGATTGCCTGCTATTCCAGGTAAAGTGAGTTAAGTGAATGGTGCAGAGTACCCAACTCTCCCCTCCTTTACTCCAGTGATTATTTAACAGGAGCAGTTGAGCAAGCAATGAGCTCAAATCCCAAATCACTCTTCTGATTCAGATCAAAAGATGATCAGAAGGAAAGATTCCTTGAAGGGAAAACTATGCAAAAGGTCCTAGAAGCTCCTTGACCAGGGAAGTTCCAGCAGTAGAGAGAAGCATTAGTATGACCAGAGTTGTCCTCAGAAGGCACAGAAGAGGCAAGATCCTTATTTTGGAAGCCTAAGAGAGAAGAGACTAGCATCCAGTGTCCTGCTTAGGGACAACCTCCCACAGAGCTTTCACCTCACAGTGGAAATGAAAGGAAGAAATGATTGAAACAAAATGATTTTTTTTAATGGTCAAGAAAAAAGAAGGAAAGGTAAATATATTATGGGGAAAATGAAAAGAAAGAAGTGAACTTATTATGTCATGTAATTGGAAAATGTGTGTTGAAAAGTCTGTAACCATGGAGGAAAGGATGGGTTAATGAGTGACATGAACTTCACTTTCATATGAACTGAACAAAGGAGGATTTAGCATAATTTCATACATATAATTGAACAGAGTTTTGGTACACAAATACATTATCCTTAACAAAGAAATTGTAGGATAGGTGGAGAAGGGGGGGGTGGTTTAGTGGTAGGATACAGATTACATAAAGAAAACAAATTCTAATATGATGGATCATGAAGAGGAGATTTAGAGGAAAAGAAAGAATAAGAATTTGAGAAGACTAGTAAGGAGAAAAGAAGAGTATTGAGGGAAAAGAGATCACTTCACTTGTGAATCACTAAATATTAAACAAAATTCAGTTACCACCTGCTTTGTAAAGTGAGTGTTGGATGCCAAGAAAAGAGCACAGGTTGGAAGGAAATACATAAATGATGATTATGACCACAATTATGAATGGGACAAAGTCACCCTCAAAATAAAAGTTCAACAAATTGTTTACAAGAAAGACATAAACTCACACAGAATTATGGCGAAAGACTAGGTTATTATTTATTTCTGTTTCAGGTGAATTTCAATGTAGTCTTTCAGGTGAATTTTAAAAAGATAGTAATCATGATTTCAGACAGTATAACAAAAAAAAACTGCCCAGATTAAAAGATTAACAGGGAAACTTCATTCTGCTTCAACCCCCCATGAAAAATGAAACTATAAATATATACCTAAAATATGAAGAGACACTTAAAGGTAGCTGGGTGGTGCCTATGGACAGAGGACTGAGCCTGGAGTCAGGAAGATCAGAGTCCAAAGCTGAACTTAGATTCCCACTAGTTCTGTGACCCCAGTGAATTTCTTAATTTCTGGTGGCCTCTGGTTGTTCCTTACTGATAATATAGGAACAATAATATCAACTACCTTTCAGGGTTGTTATGAGAGTTGAATTAGATAATGTTTGTAAAGTGCTCAGCACAGTGCCTGAGTCACAATTAATGTTTAATAAAGGATTCAATCTTTGCTTAATATCTATACAGCTGGGGTGGCTAGGTGGCGCAGTGGATAAAGCACTGGCCCTGGAGTCAGGAGTACCTGGGTTCAAATCCGGTCTCAGACACTTAATAATTACCTAGCTGTATGGCCTTGGGCAAGCCACTTAACCACATTTGCCTTGCAAAAACTAAAACAAAAAAAATACAAAAAAAATATCTATACAGCTGCACTTAGTGGCATAGCATCTGAATATTCCAAACAGAAAGGTCTTTTAGTGGTCACTAGGTGAAGCAGTGAGTAGAAAATTGTATTTGTAGCTGGGAAGACCTGATGTCAAATTGAGCTTTGACATTTATTGGTTCTCTGAGCTTAGATTTAACCACTTTCTGATTTAATTTATCTCAGAGATATTGTGAACTTTGTTCCAGACCATCACAATAAAACAAATACAGTAATAAAATGAGTCAAATGAATTCTTTGTTTCTCACTGCATATAAAAATTATATATATATGTATATATATATATGTCTATACATATAAATAATTCATTCTAATAAATGTGTAATAATATTATGTCTCAATAACTAACATACATATTTTAATTAAAAATAGTTTACTGCTAAAAAATGCTTACCCTCCTCTGAATCTTCAGCAGCTTTTAATGTCTTTGCTTGTAGATGCCTTCCCTCAACAATGATGGTTGACTAATGAGAGGGCTGAAGATCTGGGTGACTGCAACAATTTCTAAAATAAGACAACAATGAACAACATCAATTGACTCTTCCTTTTCCTTGAACGCTTATTGTCCTTTGTAAAGTTATTAATTGGTATAATTTCAATACAGTTTTGGTCTCAGAGAAGAGGGAGATCAGAGAATAAGGAGAGGCAGGATTGGTGGAATAATCAGAACAAAGAATGTTTATTAAATTTATTGTCTCACATGGGTACAGTTTATAGCATCTCAAAATTTTAATAGTAACACAAAAATTACTAATAATAGGTCACTAGAGCAGATGTAGTAACAATCAAAAAAAAACAAAAAACTTTGACATATTACGACAATTACCACAATATGACACAGAGACATGATGTGAGCCCAAGGTCTTGGAAAAAATATACCAATGGACTTGTAACATGATGTTGCCACAAACTTTCAACTTAAAATATTGCTAAAGTCAAAGAAAACTAAGAGCATTAAAAGGAGGGGGACTTGTACAAACCTCCCTCAATCAAATGAAGTAAATTTGTTAAATGCTTTGCTAATTTTAAAGAACACTATCAATGTCAGTTATTATTACCTAGACAATCTAACTAAAAATAAATAAGAACAAATAAGAAAAATACAGGAATATAATTCCAGACGAGTTTGATATAAAAGCTCTCATCCTATTTCTGTATTTTAACAGAAAAGTTTTTCCCTCTGTGCAGTTGGTAACTTTGCAACAAGAGTGATGGACCTGGAATCAGGAAGACTGCAGTTCAAATTCTATCTCAGTAAAGAACTGACTATGTGGTTCTGACCAAATTATTTAATTTCTCAGCATCCATTATCTTATCTGTAAAAGAGGGATAATAAAAATACAAGTTATATTATATGATCCTTATGCAGATTAAATGAAATAATACTTGTTTCCAAGCCCCATGCATTATGTAGATGTTATGAAGTGTTTTTCAGGTATGCATAATACCTTTACAGAATTTGATAGAGTATTAAAACTTTACCAATAGATTCAGAAAAGCAGAAATATTAAATATTAAACATTCTTTACTGAAGACTATTCAATAAATCTATATTCTATGAAGGAAATTTGGAGAAAGAATTAAAAATTATTGATTTGGACTTGCTTTAAAATGTTTACAAAAGTAACAAATCAAAAAATTCCAAGTCAACACCAAAATAGTTACTAAGAAATTTGATGTCAAAACAGCAATGGCATCATATTATCAAACTGAGAAGCAAAACCAGGAGCTGGAATTATAAACAAACCAAATCAAACAGCCAGTGGTTTTGATTAAATGAACAAGAGGAAAATTAAATTGCTAGCATCAAAAGTGGAAAAAAGATAAATAAAATGAAGCTAAAATAAAAGAAATTATAAAGACTATTTTGAGCAATTGTTTGTCAACAAAACTGTAAATGCTATAAATTGATGAATTTGAATGAAATACCAAGACTCCTATTAATTGAAAAGAAGTAGAGAATTTAAATTATACAGTTTCAGAAAAAAAAGAGAGACATAAATAAACTCTCAGAGCAAGGTGACCCAGGACAGGATGAGTTTCCAAGTGGATTTTCAAACTTTCATAGACCACTTCACTCCAATACTACTTAAATATGTTTTCAAAAATAGGGGAAAATTGATTCCTACTACACTCTTTCCATGATACGACTGTTGGCTTGAAATCCAAACCATAAATAAATAGAAGAAGAATTTAACAAGGAACCATTTTTCTTAATGAATATCAAACAAAACATATTAAGTCAGATATTAGCAATAATGATACACTAGATTAAAAAGATTATACATTCTACATTAATGTTGTGAAAAATTGCATTCAATATATGTAAAAGTATAAATATAACATACAATGATAATAATAAAGTAAAAATGACAATTTTCTTGACAGAAGCTTAAAAATTTTAAACAAAAGTTACCACTGATTTCTATGGAAAATCCATGGAAAATTTGTATGTTAATAATAATACTTGTACTACTTGACTAACAAGCATTGTGCTTTGTTCACCTTAAACTGACATTTAGCTGTTTCTATATATAATATATATATATATCCACATATAAATATAACATATATAATGCATGTTGTAAACATTGTAAGCATGTAGGAGAGGTTGAAGATTATGGGATTCCTATTCAATTACTTATCCTTTGACAGACAGAATGAGATTTATGAATGTAAGGAACAAATAGCCAAAGCAATGAAGTATTAAAATATGTCCCATTCAGCTTTTGAGGAGTTTTATTGATAGCTTGAGTGGTTCATACCCATGCATTTCTCTTTGAAATCATCATCATCATCATCATAATCATAACTAGCATAATAATAACTAATAATAATAATAAACTAGCATTGATATAGCCCCTTTAAAGATAGGAAGGCATTGTATAAATATTATTTTATTTAATCAAGGGAGGTATGTACATGCCTGCCTCCTTTTAGAGGACTTAGTTTTCTTGGGTTTTCCAAATATTGGGTATTGTTGTTTAATATATTGAAGGTTTGTGGCAACTGCATTGCAATTCTGTAGCTGCATTTCTTTCTAAAACAATAGGCTCACATCGTCTCTGTGTCATATTATGGTCATTCTCATCATATGCCATATTTTTTCATTATTGTCAAATCTATTATGGTGACCTATTAACAATGATATTTGTTTTTACTCTTGTGATTGCATTAGAATACCATAAACCTTGACCATGTGAAGTATCAAACTTAATGTGTTCTTTGTACTGACTGGCTCATATCTGTTCCCATCTCTTTTGCCCTCTGCTCTCCCTCATCCCTGGAACACAACAATGTTGAAATTAGACCAATTAATATACCTGCAAAGGACACTAATTGTTCAAGGAAAGGTAAGGATCAACTGATATAGTTTTATTTCTTCCTGATTTCACACAAAGTCATAAGCTTCCTTGAGTTCCATTCTACATTTGAAGGAGTTATTTTCTTCAGAGAACTTTTTTAATCTCCTTTTCTAGTTGGCCAATTCTGCTTTTCAAAGGCATTCTTCTCCTAATCTGACATTTAGGTTGCTTTTTTTCCATTTGGCCTAAACTGTTTTCAACATATTATTTCTTCAGTAATTTTTTTTGGATTTCTTCACCAAGCTGATGACTTGGTTTTAATCTGAGTCACTCTCATTTCTCTTCCCAATTTTTCCTCTACCTCCCTTAACTGCTTTTCAAAGTCTTTTTTGAAATCATCCATACCCTAGAACCATTTTCTATTTCCCTTGAAGGTTTTAGATACAGAAGCTTTGACTTTGTCATCTTCTGAATATATATTTTGGTCCTCCATGGGAACAAAGTAATTTTCTATAGTTAGATTCTTCTTTTACTGTTGTTTACTCATTTCCTCAGCCTATGATTGATTTACATCACTTACAAGGCTTTGGGAGCCTTTTGGGACAACCCACAGTATCCATAATTCCTCCAAGATCTTATGAGAGGCTCCAAGGGCTCTCTTGTCTGTGTTCTAGTATGTGGTTGACCACAGGCCCTCCTCTCTGCCCTGGAGCTATAAGAGGGACCCTGCTTGGCTATGGTAGTATGGGACCCAGACTATAACCTGAATCTGAGTGTGGGCAAAGAGTACAGTCCTGCCCCAGGTTAAGGAAGGAGACCTCTGCAGTCTCCCCCACCCACCCCCTTACCATCTGTGGGCTGGGAGCTCTGGAAGTGCAGGGTGGCTCCCCCAATTCCCACTGCAGGTTTTCACCACAGGGCTGCTCTGAGGTGGGTGCTCTACTCCACGCTCACTCTGGTGTGGTAGAGTTCTCTCACCACCCCTTCAGGCTGTCTCCATGATCCCTGAGGCAAGAGGTCTGAAAACCACCCCTCTGCCACAAACCCAGGCATCCCCAGGCACCCAGGCACCACACTGGGCTGTTCCTGGAAGGCTGGATATGATTTTTTCCAGCCCAGCTGCTTCAGCTCCTTTCAAACCCCCCCCATGAAACAAACCTTTCCTATGCATCTTCTAAGTTGTCTTGGACTGGGAAATTGTATCACACAGTCTTTCTGTGGGTTCTGCTCCTCTGAATTTTGGCTACAGTAATAATTTGATGGCTTTTGAAGTTTTTTGGGATAACAAGTTTCCTGGAATTACTGCCTTCATGCTTCCATCTTGACAGTATCAACTGATGTAGCAGACTACATTGTGTTATGTTTAAAAATTGCCACAGTCAAACCAACTTTCAATGATCACCACCTCATCAGACAGCAGCCATCAACATCGGGTGAAGCCATTTATAAGGGAAGAAATTTTAACTCTCTGAAGGCTCAGAAACAGGTTATCATTTTATCAATAAAATATTTTAATTAAATTCTATATGTTCATTTTTAGAAATAATATTTTACATATTTAATAAAGCAATCTATAATATTAAATATAATTTTTACATGAACTTGGAAACCAAAAACTTCATGTGATTGTATTTATTTTATTTTTGTATTTACTTTGTTATGGACCAAATTCACAATATCTCTGAGATATGGGTGTGCTTTTATTAACCCTACTTTTAAAATAAGGAAACTAAAACAGACAAATGTTAAGTGCCTGGACTAAGTGCCAGCAAATGAATAAGAAAGGCTGGTCAACATCAGTAATATTCACAACACTATCTAGCAAACCACCAAAAGACCTGCTAGGCTAGAATATTCAGATATTATGTCATTAGTGTAGCTGGATAGATATTAAACGAAGATAAAAGTCTTTGTTAAGCATTAACCATGACTTCAACACTGTGCTGAGCTCTTTACCAGTATTATCTCATAAAAGACCTAAAAGGTAGGTGATATTATTATTCCTATTTTATCATTCAGGAAACTGAACCTGTCTCATATCCAGGGACATCCCCAATCATCCTGATTCATATCTGGCCACTGAATCCTGATGACTCCAGATGAGAAAGTGAGGCTATTGACTTTGTACAGCATCTTCCATATGTCAAGTCATAATATTCCTGATGTCACAATCTTCTTTGAGAATGAAAAACAAATATCAAAGCAGATTAAGAAAGAGTTTAAAGGTATGAATTTTTCACTAAGATTTCTTTACATGCATCACAAAAATTCTGTTATCTCACAGTTGTCATTTTGAAATTATTTATTGTTCTATGATTCATTCTTCTTTGTATAAATTCTTTGGAAGAAATTTACTATTGAATTGATTTTTAATTCTTTATTCAAATTCTGTTTATAGAATATAGTTTTACTGAAATGTGTTCAGTACATGGTGTTTAATATTTGTAATTTTCTGAATCTGTTGGTAAGGTTTTAATAATGCCCTAATACTTAGTCGATTTCTGTAAAAGTATTATGCATACCGGAAGATCATTCCATAACATCTATATAATGCATGAAATTTGGAAAACAATTAACAAGTATTATTTCATTTAATCTGCATAATGATCATTTAATAAAACTTATATAGTTATTATCCTTCTTTTACAGATCAGATAATGGATGCTGAGAAATTAAGTAATTTTGGTCAGAGCCACACAGTCAATTCTTTTCTGAGATAGGATTTGAAATGCAGTCTTCCTGTTTCGAAGTCCATCAGCTAACCAAAAAGGTACCAACTGCCCCGAGGGAGAAATTTTTCTCTTCAAATACAGAAATAGAATGAGAGCTTTCATATCTAAAATTCTATTCATGACTTCATTTTATTTATTCTTAATTATCTTTTAAATAGATTCATCTAGACATGAAAGATTACAGTTAGACTTTCTGCTATTAGAGTATTATCATGTATTTCTCCTTGAAATAATAATTAATAATGATAACTAGCTTTGATGCAGTTCTTTAAAGTTAATGATGTATTTTGCAAATATTACCTCATTTGATTGAGGGAGGTTTGTACAATTCTACCTCTTTTTATTGCGCTCGGCCTTTTTCAGCTTAACAAATACTTTAAATTGAAACTTTGAGACAGCACTACACACTGCTAGGTAATTATTAAGTATCTGAGGCCGGATTTGAACTCAGGTACTCCTGACTCCAGGGCAGGTGCTCTATCCACTGCGCAACCTAGCCACCCCTATAGATATATTTTTCCAACACCATGGACTCGCATCATGTCTCTGTGTCATACTGTGGTAATATATACCAAAGGTTTTTTTTTATTATTATTATTACATCTGCTATAATAAATGAATTTTGTTCTTACTATCAAAATTGCCTTTGATGTCATAAACCACACCATGTGAGACATCAAATTTAATTGATAAATATTTTTTGTTCTGATTACTACACTGATTCTGACTCTACTTGTCCTCTGATCTCCCTCTTCTCTGAGACATTAAATTAAACCAATTAATAACCCTACAAAGGACACTAAGTGTTCAAAGAAAATTTTCAAAGAAGAATCAACTGATATAGAAAACTTCATTGTTGTCTTATTTTAAGAAATTGCCACAGTGACCCAAACCTTCACAACCAGAAACTGCATTAATCAACAACCATCAATATTGAGTGAAGATATCTAAAAGCAAAGATATTATAAATTAGTGAAGGTTGAGATGTGAGTTAAATACATATTTTTTATATATAAAAAATTTTTAAATATAATATTATTACATATTTAATCAACTGAACCACAATATAATTGCAATATTTATATGCACTAAGAAAGAAAAAAAATTCATGTGACTTGTTTTATCATCACATGTGCTTTATTGTGTTTGTCTGGAACAAAACTCACATTGTCTCTGAGGTATGAATGTACAATTATCATTCCAGATTTTTAAATGAGAAAATTAAAGTAGACAGAGGTTAAGTGCCTGGGCTAAGATCACAGAGCAAATAAATGTCAAAACTCGATTTCCCTTCAGGTCTCCCCAAATACAAATCTAGTACTCTACTCACTACACCATCTATTAACCTCTAAAAAACCTGCCTGTCTGGAAATTCAGATGCTCTGCTATTAGTGCAGGATAGATATTAAACAAGGATTGAATCCTTTATTGAGCATTCATTAACTATGACTCTGGCACTGTGCTGAGTACTTTACAAACATTATCTAATTAAATTCTTATAACAATCCTGAAAGGAAGGTGATATTATTGTTCCTATTGTATGGGATAAGAATCCACTTTAAAAAATAGAGTCCTCTGAGCAAAAGGAAAGTTTATTTTGACTTTTCTTGAGAAAAGGGCACCCCCCCCCCAAGACTCACAAAGGTAGTAAAGATCAAGGGGCTGCCCTGAGGTGACAGTCAAGCAAGATTATTTGGCCCAGCAGGATCTCCCCCCCCAGCCCCCTCTCTTCCAACCTGATTGGTTAGTTTTCAGAGTTAGTCTTTACATGAAAAATCTACCCAGCAACAAAAAGAACAAAATGTTTTCATAAAATATTACCTCACCATCCAGATAACGAGGATATCAGAAGAAGATTTCTAATGACCTTCTGTTAAATGAATTAATGTCTGAGTATGTAAGGTCTTCTTAGTTTAGCACTTATCAAACAAGAGAAAGTAGGCTACTATTCTCACAGTCTATTATCAAATAGGTGGCTAACTAAGACTCTGGAAGTATTCCACTATTTCCCTCCCTAACAGAATCAATATAAGGTTTTTCTGGAAACAGTCCATTGTTTCGCTCCCTAGCACAATTGGGAGAGTGTCTGAATGGGAATGCAAGGCCTATCTCCCTCTTCTAAGAATAGTCTTAAGGGTAATTGTTTTTGTTTTAATGATTTTTAACCCTGAGAGGACTTCACTAGGAATGTTAATTATTAAGAGGTAATATTCCACTCACTATTTTATCATTGAGGAAACTGAGGCAACCAGAAGTTAAGAAATTCACCTGGAATCACAGAACTGGTGGGAATCTAAGGCCAGCTTTGGACTCTGGTCTTCCTGACTCCAGGTTCAGCGCTCATTCCACAGGCACCAGCTACCTCTAAGTATCTCTTTTTTAATTAAGTAGTTATATTGTTTCATTTTTCATGGGGAATTGAAACAGAATGCTGTTTCCCCATTAAAGTCTTTTAATCCTGGTGATTTTTTACTGCTACTTTGCCTGAAAACATGATTACTATCTTTCCTTTTTTAAAAGTCACCTGAAAAGTGGGTGGCTAGGTGGTGCAGTGGATAGAGTTTAAATCTGGCCTCAGAAACTTAATAATTACCTAGCTGTGTGGCCTTAGGCAAACCATTTAACCCCGTTTGCCTTGCAAAAATCTAAAAAAGCAAAAAGTGACCTGAAAAACTCAAATGAAATTCACCTGAAACAGAAATAAATTTTAACCCAGTCTTTCAGCATAATTCTGGGTCTATATGTTTCTTGTAAACAATTTGTTGAAATTTTATTTTGAGGATGACTTAATTCCATTCATAATTATTGTTAAAATCATCATGTATTTCCCTCCATCCTGTTGTCTTATTCTTTTCTTTGCCTCTAACATTCTCTTTACAAAGCAGATAATAATGAGAGAGGTTTACTTGATATTTAATAATCTATAACTAAAGTGATCTTTTTTGCCCCAATACTCCTCTTCTCTATTCCTTACCTAGTCTTCATCTGAACTTCTTATTCCTTCTTTTCTCTTATTCTCCCCTTCATAATCCATCACAGTTGAATTTATTTTGTTTATACTATCCATACCCAGCCACTGAACCAACCCCTTCTACGGCTATCCCACAATTTCTCTGCTGAGGATAATGTATTTGTGCACCAAAACTCTGTGTAAGTGCGTGTAGGAAACTGTTAAATTCTCCTTTGTCCAGTTCAGATGGAAGTGAGGTTCATGTCACACATTCCCCCATCCCTTCTTCCATGGTTATGGACTCATTAACACACATTCCCTGATTATTTGAAATAGTTAACACTGTCCCCCTCTCTCTTCATTGTTCCCCAATATATTTCCCTTATCTGCCTTTTTCTTAAGACCATTTTTAAAATAGTTTTGTTCAATCATTTCTTCCTTTCATTTCCACAGTGAGGTGAAATCTCTGTGGGAGGGTGTCCGTAAACTGGGTGCTCTTCTCTTCTCTCTGAGACTTCCAAGATAAGGATCTTGTCCCTTTTGTGTCTTCTGAGGACAACTCTGGTCATATTACTGTTTCAGTCAACTACCAGAACTTTCCTAATCAAGGAGCTTCTAGGAACTTTTACACTGTTTCCTCTTCAAGGGCTCTTTCCTTCTGATAATCTTTTTATTTAACCTTGGACTGGATGAATCAGTTTACTGAAGGGTCACCTGGGATTTGAGCTTATTGCTTGAGCGACTCCTGATAAATAATCACTGGAGTAAAGGAGGAGAGAGCTGGGTACCCTGCACCATTCACCTGGCCAACTTTACCTGGAATAGAAAGCAATAATTAAATACTTATTACATGCCACATATGCTGTTACAAATGTTGGAGACACAAAGACAAAAAACACAATTCTTCACATTTAAATAGTTGCATATGTATAGGGAGATAGCATGTATGTATATATGCAAAATAAAGAAAAGTCAATTTGGTGTGGGAGGGCAAAGGCACCAGCAGCTAGAAGATCAAGAAAGGGATGATGTAGAAGATGGGATGTCAACTGAGTGTTGAGGAAACTAGGAACTCTAAAAGGTAAGATGAGGTCAGAGTGCATTCCAAGAGGAGAGTTCACCCTGAGCAAGGACTAAGATAGGTAACCTAATGGCAATTTATTCCCACACAGTGGGAATAAAAAATAAAATAAGTGGAAAGGTGAATTGCAATTAGTTTGTAGAGGAAATTCACCATCTTAGCAAAAAGTTCATCTTTGATTTAAGTCTCATTGCCTCCTGCAGAACCCACACTACACAATCCAAAGCAAAGAAAAATGGCAGAGGCTTTGTCTTCCATATGATCTCGTTTCTGACATTAAGAACTATTTGAAATTCAGCATTCCCCCAGATATTATCTGGAAAGTACTTAGCACAGACACTTGAGAAATACTCATTCCCTTCCTTTTCTCCTCCTCCACAATAAACAAGCCAATTGTGAACATCAAACAATATATTTCCTTGATATTAATGTGACAATGTGCTTAAATATGTGGACAACAAAAAGGTTACCTTCTCTGGATCTATCAGTAATGAATATATGCATATGCTAATAACTGGAATTACAGATGATCTAAGGGGTCAGTTGGTAACTACCACCAGGATTGCAAAATGGTGATGTATTGAGACTGGGCAAAGTGAGTTAGATAGAGAGACTAGGTCAGACCTGCTTATCCCAGAAGCAAAAGAGCTAGACACAGGATGTAGATCCATCTGAGCATGGACTAGAAATAACAATTGATAGAGCTAATAATTTCAAAAGTACTAATCTGGAAAGAGCTATGGAGTTTGAACAAAGTTCAAGGACTATTCCCATTAATTTAAAAAAGTATTTTTTTTAGGTTTTTGCAAGGCAAATGGGGTTAAGTGACTTGCCCAAGGCCACACAGCTAGGTAATTATTAAGTGTCTAAGACCAGATTTGAACCCAGGTACTCCTGACTCCAGGGCCGGTGTTTTATCCACTATGCTACCTAGCCACCCCTAATTCCCTTTAATTTAGAAAAAGAAAACAGATATCTTCTTGTCTGATCTTGTTATCTCTTAGACTTTTTGTCTCTTCCTTAAGGATATGATTTCTCTTTCATCACACTCAGTTTGGATAAATGTACAACATGGAAACAAAGTAAAGACTGACAGACTGCGTCCATGGGCGGGGGGGGGGGGGGGGGAGTAAGATTGGGGGGAAATTGTAGAGTTCAAATAGTATCTTTAATTTTAAAAAAAATGCTGATCTGGGCAGGGAATATTGACTTCATAGTGATGCTGGAAAACAGAGGACTTGAACAGAAGCAGCCATAATCAAGGACAATTTAAAAAAAGACTTACCCCCTAATTAAGAACAAGTCAAACTCAGAATCTCCTGCAATAAATTCCAAACTCCTTAAAGGACTTGTTACATTTGTGTCTCTATGTCCTCAGTATCTTGCCCAATTAAAACACTTGATGAATGCTTATTCAAGAACTCTGAGTATTCCCGGATACTAGGAAACATTTATGCTGCTCATTTTCTGATTACTTCTCAGGTACAACCACTACTGACACTGAAACAAGCCAATGGAATGTCTAACTAGAGAGGAAAGGGAGGAGTCCCTTTCAAAGTTTTAGTAAAGGAAGGGGTCCCAAGTCTTTAGGGAGTACAGTTTGAGGTGTGTCAAAGCTATTAAATCACAATCACACTGATTCATTCAAATCAGCTTCCCTTAATCCATCTGAATCCCTCTCAAATTTCAGTCCTAAAATCAGTTACATACTCAACACTACCAAATAATGTCAGACACAAATCATAGGAGTTCAGTATTAAAAGTAACCTTGAGGAGGTCAGTGTCCAGTTCTTAGCCTCTGCTCTTATACTTGGATACTTCTGAATACATATTTATGCATATATATATACATATGTATATGTGTGTTTATATGTATAGACATACATATACACATATATAGGTATGTGAGAATTTGTGTGTATGTATTTATGTATATATGTATATAATATATATAATATTTATTTATTTCAGACCCTGTCTTGCTAATCTATCTAGTCCAAACCACACCTAAATATACATCCAAAAGGGATCATCCAGTCTCCATTTGAAACTCTAATGTGAAAAGAGGAACCAGACCCAAACCCGAGATGAAAGTTGACAGTTTCCTGGAACCTTCTGAAAAGGAGGGATGTTCTTCTGAAAGTTCATTATCTTAGTGATAATATGATTGGAATCTCTCTACTTTGAAGAAAATGTAGGAATTCAACATGACTCCCCCCCTCCTTTTACATGTATAAAGTCATCACAGTAAAGTTCATAGACTATGATGAATGAGACATATTTGGGGGCAAAACTGTTAGAGGAATCTGTCTTCCTTGACTTTATATATTGTAAAATGGTTTTGCAATTCTTTCCCTTTAACAGAGGGCAAGGGGTGGAATAAATGCATAATTGTTGAAAAATATGAAGAAAATTTAAAGAAAAAACAAAGATGAGAAAGTGAATCTCAACTCACCCAAAAGAAAACAAACAAATCACTGGATCAGGCAAGGGCTTCAAAAGTGTTTTCTTACCTTATGCCTCAGGGCTCCCATAACTTCCTTGTTCCTCAGTGTATAGCTAAAAGGGTTGAGCATAGGAGTTATAACTGTGTAGAAAATGGAGAGGATTTGGTCTGTGTCACCTGTAGAATTGGCTCCTGCTTTCATGTAGGCAAGAGTTGCAGTCCCAAAGAAAAGTGTGACAACTAGTAGGTGGGAAGAACAAGTAGAAAAGGCCTTTTGACGTCCTTGAGCAGAGTTCCACCCCAAGGATGGTAATGAGGATGTGAACATAGGAAAATAGGATCAGTGCAAAGGGAGTAATGATAAAGAGTAGGGTGATAACAAGCATCTCAATCTCACCACAGAATGGGTCTCCCCTTGTTAGGATCCAAACAGGCAAAATGTCACATAGAAAATGATGAACAATGTTGGTACCATGGTAGGGCAAAGTAAAGATTAATATGGAATGGGTAGTACCTGTGGTGATGCCCATGAGATAACAAGCACCCACGATACCCACACATATGGTTCATAATCATGGTATAATGTATTGGCTGGCAAATGGCAGCATAATGGTCATAGGCCATGGCAGAGAGCATGAAGCATTCAGCAATACCAAAGAGGGAAAAGAAATACAATTGGGTGAAACAGCTGGCAGGAGAGATGGCCGGATGTGAGAAGAGAAGATCAGTCAGCATCCTAAGCATAATAGTCATAGTGTAGAGAATCTCTATCACAGAGAGGTGTCTAAGGAAGAAATACATGGGAGTGCTTAGGGCAGAATCCAGTAGAGTAAGGGTGATGATCAGGGAGTTGCCCAGCAGAATGACCAAACAGATAAAGAACACAACCCAAAAGAGGGCTATCTGGTAGTTCCCCAAATATGAAAATCCCAACAAAATAAACTCAGTCACTGTTGTCCCATTTCCAACATCCATGGCCCTAAATCTGCATCTGAGAACAGGACAGGGAGCTGTTAATCATCCCAAAGAAGAGAAAGATGGAGACAAACTGCTGCAGTATGACAAACCCGGGTCAGACAAAACATGAACCATCCAAGTGCAGAGATTGTGAGAGATAAGCAGGAGTATAGTATAATATCCTTTCTGAGAAAACTACAACATAAATGTTTTTTAACTTTTCAGATATAAAATGGAATCTAGTTATATATAATATCAATATGATCCCTTCCACTTCACAAAGTCCTGGATTCTATGGGAAGAAACTGTCTTTCAGCATTAAAGGTAACTGAAGATATGAGCAGATATAGTCACAAATTGAGAAATATTATAAGAAGGGGAATGATTAAAAAAGGGAGAAAGTGAGAAAGAAAGTAGAAAGGCAAAAAGAGAAAAGAGTGAGAAGGATACAAAGGAAACAGAGGGACATTTTGAGGCACATAGAGTTAGGCCCAAGATAAAGAGAAAGACTGAGGGAAACTTAAACCTTCAGATAAGATTCTCATCACCCATAGGAGTCCCTCCCGGAGCCCCTATTAAAGGTAACATCTACCAACAGGCCTTCCCATGAGAATTAATAGCTTACTTTTCATAGGGAACCATGGTCCCCAGAGAGAGGAGCAAGACAAAGGGGATTTCAGACTGTAATCTAGATTGTAGAGAAAAGAAGGAAGTAAACAGAGAAAATTTACCCTTGCATCCTAACCTTCCTAAAAGAGAAGGGAACAATAGTTACCCAGCTCCTTCTACTCCTCCAGCTCCTTGTAATGTAGGTATAGTATCTAGGAAACACCTCATTTGACACCCCAACTCCACCACAGGAATTAGAGGACAGAGGGAATATATCAAGGAGAAATGGAGGTTGAGAAAAGAGGGTTAACCAATGAGTCTAAGTCAGATGTCTTTGCAGGATACTAAGGAGATAAAAATTCTCAAGATGCATGCCTTCTGGTCAATATGGAAATCACATAGTTTTTTTCCCCTCAGCCTTTGAGCAGTTAATATTGACACCGAATGGGAAAGCTAGGTGGAGCAATGGATAGAGCACTGACCCTGGAGTCAGGAGTACCTGAGTTCAAATTTGGCCTCAGACACTTATTGATTACCTGTGTGACCTTGGGCACTTAACTGCACTGCCTTGAAAAAAACTAAAAAAATTATTGACACAGAATTAAGCAATCAGACTTTGATTTCAAGCAAGCCTTTTTATCTTGATGCAAAGGAAGAAGTCACAATCCCATATTGTGAATGAAGCTAAGGAGATTTCTGGCCAAGGTGACAGAAAGAAGCTAGGCACTGTCCCAAGCTCTCCTGGCTTTCCCCTCAGAACTAATATGAATCAGGCCTCTCAACAGAATTTTAATCAACAAAACCCATTTCTAGGGACACCTTTTTCCACTGTTTTTTCTTCATTCTCCTAGGATCTTGTGCTGAGAGAGGGTCTGGTTCACAGACATTTGGTGTTGAAATTCCTAGAAGTTTGGTTCACTGGGTTTTGTAACTCCAAGTGCACTGGCCAGTAGGAGAAGAACATCTAACAACAAGGTCTGTCTCAGGGGAGCATGGGTGAGCTGGGGTCAGTGAGCAGAGAGCCAGTGCAGGAGCTGTATAGTGGGGACCAAGGACTAACCTGAGAACAGTCACAGAAACTCTGGCTGTGTGAACAGCAGGCAGTAGAATTCCAGTGGGGCTGAAGGGAGAGTTCCAGTGCAGCAGACAGGAGAGTTGCAGAGTGTGGCTAGTCAAAGATCAACTCAGTTTGACTGGTCAGAAAGACCAGGGCCTCAAGCCCCATATTTTCAGTGGAGTCCCCGTTTTTCCAATTGAGTTCCCTCTCCCCCTCCATCCCTGTGGAAGAAAGTGACTCTTCCCAGAACAAGCACAGTAACAGCCTCCCGCCCCCACCCCAGGTTCAGTAGATCTCTCTGAGTAGAATAAGAAGATTAACTATAAAGCCCAAGGGCTCAATCTACATTGTGTGGGGATAATCCATCCCCTACTACCCCACCACACACACACACACACACACACACACACACACACACACACAGAAACCCAGGCCTAGGGAGTGGGCCACAAATCAAGGTCACAGACACTCCAGAGAAAGTGTCTAGCACCCTCTACTGGCCAGCCTACTTGGAGTTACAAAACCCAGTGAGAAAAGCTTCTAGGAATTTCAACACCAAAGGTGTGTGAACCAGACCCTCTCTCAAGACAAGGTCCTAGGAAAATGAAGAAAAAACAGTGAAAAGGGGAATCCAGAGAGCTACCTTGGAGACAAAGATTCTAACTCAAAGAGTTCTAGAACTTCTGAGGAAAATTTGAATTTGTATCCAGCACAGAAAGACTTCTCAGAAGAGATCAAGAAGGATTTAAAATCAAGTGCAAAATCTGGGAAAAAAAGAAACTCAAGAGAAAATTAAAACCTTGCAACAAGAATACAAATCCTTGGAAACTACAATTGAATAAGTGCAAAAAAGAAAATAATTCTTCCTAAACAACAATTGGGCAAATGGAGAATTCCTTCAAAAAATAGAATTGACCAATTGGAAAAGGAATTTAAAAAGGTAAATGAAGAAAATTCTTCTCTAAAAAAAATGGAATCTGTGGAAGCTAATGACTTCATGAGACAATAAGAATCTGTTAAACAAAATCAAAAACAAAAACAAAAAAATACAAGAAAATGAAAAATAATGCATGTGCAAAACCACTGACCTTGAGAATAGATATAGGAGAGACAATTTAAGAATCATTGGGATTCTATAAAACATTGAGGATAAAAAAATCCTGGACTCATTGTTTCAGTATTTGGTGATGAAAAAAAGCCCTGATAACATGGAACCAGAGGGCATAATATTTATTGAAAGAATACATTGGGGCAGCTAGGTGGCGCAGTGGATAAAGCACCGGCCCTGGAGTCAGGAGTACCTGGGTTCAAATCTAGTCTCAGACACTTAATAATTACCTAGCTGTGTGGCTTTGGGCAAGCCACTTAACCCCATTTGCCTTGCAAAACAAATAATAAAATTGGGCAAAATAGTATTATAATTTCTATTATCTTCATTTTTTTCTGAGTTCCCTTTTTCCACTTTTGTTGCTGGCAATTAAATTTTCATCTTGTAAATTTAATGAAAACCATTAACTCTTTGGTAGTTTTGTTTTGAATGCCAGATCCTGGTTTTACTTCTCAATTGGATAAGCTATTACTGATTTATTTTGCTTTACTTTTGGGCTTTTATTTTGCTTTATTTATTATAGTTTTAATTTAAAATTTCTTAGTATCAATTTAGTGCTGACTTGGAGGGGTTTTTTTTTTATTTGTTGCTTTTCTAATTGTTTTATAGGCATGTCCAAGTGATTATCACATTCATTCATAATTGGGTACAAAGAACTAAAATATATGTTAGGTCAGCCAGGGGATAAAGTGGATAGAGCACTGACTTTGGAGTCAGGAGGAAAGGAGTTCAAATCCAATTTGACACTTACTAGCTGCATGATCCTTGGCAAGTCACTTAATACTGATTGCCTCACTTTTAGTACCATCTCCAGTCATCCTGCATATCTGGCTACTGGATCCAGCTGGCCCCAGAGGAACAAGTGAGGCTGATGACTTTTCACAAAAGCCTTCACTCATGTACAATTCCCATGAATGTCAAAGATTACTGCCCTGATGATAAAATCTTCTTCAAGAATAAAACACAAATCCAAAATCTGACAAAGAGTTCAAACATGAATTTTTCACTAAGATTGCTTTATTTGCTTTACAAAAATTCTGTTGTTCCATAGTTGTTGTTTTCTTTGATGAAATTATTTTTCATACTGTTCTATGATTTATTCTTTCATGTATGAAATCTGTGGAAGTAATTTACCCTTGAACTGATTTTTAGTCCTTTCTACAAATTCCTTTTATTGAGTATAGTTTTAATTGAACTGTCTTCAGTAGACAGTGCTTAATATTTCTGCTTTTCTGAATCTCTTGGTGAGGTTTTTAATAATGCCCCAATACTCAATTCATTTCTGTAAAGACACTATGCATACCTGAAAAACATTCCATACCATCTACATAATGAATGAGGCTTGGGAAACAATTAACAAATATTATTTCATTTATTCTACATAATGACCATGTAATATAACTACTATTTTTATTATTCCTCTTTTAAAGAGCTGGTTACTGGTACAGAAAAATTAAGTGATTTGCTTAAAGCCCCACAGTCAGTACTTTGCTGAGATAGAATTTGAACTGCAGTCTTCCTGATTCCAGCTCCATTACTCTAGCTGCAAAGGAACAAATTTCCAGTGAGAAAGAAACTTGTCTGTTTCATTTCAGAAATTGAATGAGTGTGTTCATATTGAACTCTCCTAAAATTCTAATCATATGTTTGTTTTTATTTATCTTAGGTAGACATGCCTATTACATAAGAAGCACCTACTATATGCACACATGCCTTTCAGTTCTTTAGCTTTAGATATAAGGGATTAGAGTTAAACTCCCCACATTAATATAGTTTTGCCATGTATTTCCTCCTTGAAATAATAAATATAATTAATAACAATACCTATTATTGATACAGTTCTTTTAAGCTGACAAGGCATTTGACAAATATTACCTCATTTGATCAAAGGAGCTTTATACAATCTATCTCCTTTGATTGCACTTAGCTTTCTTGGGTTTTACAAATACTGTAAGTTGAAAGTTTGTGGCAACTTTGCATTACCAGTCCATTGGTATATTTTTTTCCAACACCATGGGCTCCCACATGGTAAATGTTATCATGTCAAAGTTTTTTCATTATTATCAATTTTATTATATTGTCCTATTATAAATGATATTTGCTGTTACTATTAAAATTTCATTGGGATGTCATAAACCATGCCCATGTGAGACATCAAATTTAATTGATAAATGTTCTTTGCTTTGATTGCTCCAGTGACTATGTGTCTCCTTGTCCTCTGGCCTCCTCCTATGGGACACAAACTATACTGAAATTAGACCAATTAATAGCTCTGCAAAACTCACTAAGTGGTCAAGGGAAGGGAAGAGTCAACTGATGCAGCAAACTTCATTATTGTCTTATTTCAAGAAATTGCCACAATCACCCAAACCTTCAGCAACCACCAATCACATTAGTCAGCAACATCAAATGAAGACTTCTACAATAAAAGAAATTATAAGTTGCTGAAAGCTCAGCTTTTTTTAGCAATGAAATATTTTAATTGACATATATATATATATATATATATATGCTGGTTTTTAGACATACTATTATTGCACATTTAATAAACTTAACTACAATATAAATTCAATTTTTATACACACTGGGAAAGAAAAGATTCATGTGATTTATTTTATTACTATTTTTGATTTCTTGTGATAGTGTGGAACAAAACCCACAATATCTCTGAGGTATACATCTATACCATACATCCATCCATAAAAAAGTATTTTTATTCCAGCAATTGAAATATGTTAATTAAAACAGGCAGAGGTTAAGTACCTAGCCTAAGGTCACATGACAAATAAATATCAAAGCTGAATGTGACATCAGGTCATCCAATATTCTACTCACTGTACCCCCTAGCAACTACTAAAAGTCCTACATGCCTAGAAAATTCAGATGCCATGCCATCAGTGCAGCTGGATATATATTAAACAAGGATAGAAACTTTTGTTAAACATTAATTATGACTGGGGCATTGTGCTGGGCACTTTACAAACATAATCTAATTCAATTCTCATCACAAACCTAGAAAATAGTTGATATTATCATTTTTCCTATTTTATCATTGAGAAAACCAAGGCAACCAGAAATTAAAAAATTAAGAGTCACAGAGTCAATCAGGGTCTATGGTCCAGCTACCTTGAAGTGTCTCTTCATATATTAAGTATTGATATAGATTCATTATTCATGGTGAAATGAAACAGATTGAAATCTACCTGAAAATCTCATTTAAACTTGTCTATTTTTGCTGTTACTTTGATGGAAATCATGATTTCTGTCCTTTCTTTTTTAAATTCACCTGAAAAAAATCATGATTTCTATCCCTTCTTTTTAAAATTCACCTGAAAAAATCAAATGAATTCACCTTCGGTATACTTTTCTGAATCAACTTGTTTCTTATAAACAATTTGTTGGACTTTTACTTTGTAAATGACTTCAACTCATTCATATTTGTGGTTATAATCATCATTTATGTATTTCTTCTGATCTATCCTCTTATTATTTTCATTGCCAACAACACTCTTTAAAAAATAGGTCGTAATAAGAGATGCTTGCTTAAATTTATGATCTTAAAACTGAAGTGATCTCTTTGCACTCAATACTTCTCTTCTCCTTACCTAGTCTTCATCTCAGGTTTTTATTCTTTCTTTCCTCTTAATCTCCCCTTTAGGATCCATCACACTAGAATTTGTTTTGCTTATGCCATACATACCCTACCACTAAACAACTGAACTTTGGGAGCAAAATTGATATTCTCTTCCTTTATATATTGTAACAAGGATTTTGTTGTTCTTTCCTTTTAGCAAAGGGTAGGGAGAAAGATGGAATAGCAAATAAACATCTGATTGTTGAAAAATATAATCTTTAATTTAAAGAAAAAACAAAGATGAGGAAATGACTCTCAAAACACCAAAAAAGGAAACCAAGAAAACCACTGAACCAGGCAAGAACATTAAAGGTATTTTCTTACTTTATGCCTCAGGACTCCCATCACCTTCTTGTTCCTCAGGGTATAGATAAAAGGTTTGAGCATAGCTGTTACAACTGTGAAGAAAAGGGAGAGGATTTTGTCTGTGTCCCCCAAAGATTTGCTTTGGGTTTGATACAAGCAAGAGTCACTGTCCCAAAAAAGAATGTGACAGCCAGTAGGTGAAAAGAAAAAGTAGAAAAGACCTTTTAGTGTCCCTGAGTAGGGGATATCCCAAAGATAATAATGAGGATGTGAAAAGAGAGGATTAGTGTAAAGGGGGTAATGATAAAGAGAAGAGTGACAGAAAGATTCTACACCCCACCCCACAATGGGTCTCCCTTAGTTAGTCTTAAAACAGGCAAAATGTCACATAGAAAATGATGAACAATCTTGGTGCCAGGGAAGGGCAAGGTAAAGATGAATATAGAGTGGGTAGTACCTGTGGTAATGCCTATTACATAAGAAGCACCTAATATATGCACACATGACTTTCAGTTCTTTAGCATGATATAATGCAAGGACTGGTCAATAGTAGCATAAGCATCATGGGCTATAGTAGTGAGCAGGAAGCATTCAGCAATGCCAAGGAGGACAAAGAAATGCATCTGGGTGAAGCAGCTGGCAGGAGAGATGGCAGGATGTGAAAGAGAAGATCAGTCAACATCCTCAGTCTCATTTCTGACACCCCAATTCCAACAAAAGGATTAGGGGATGGAGGGAAAATCTCAAGTCTATGGAGAAATGCAGGTTGAGAAGAAAGGAAATACACACAGGGTTAGCCAATGGGTCTAAGGCAGATGTCCTTGAAGGATGCTAAGGAGATGAAGATTCTCAAGACAAATGCCTGCTGGTCAAGATTGAAATCACCTAGTTTTCCTCCCTTCAGCCTTTGGGCAATTAATATCAACACAGATTGAAACAGTTGTGATTTGATTGACAGGCAAGTCTTCCTGTCTTGATACAGAGAAGGAAGCCACAACCTCACATTGTTCTTAAGAATGTGAAGCTAAGAAAAATAAATAAATAAATAATATTCATGGTGAACAAGCTCACAAAGGACCTGGCAGAAAGGTTGATGAAGCAGCTCTGCTGGGAATTGGGAGACAGTCTAAGTCACAGGCTACCTGAAAGTGAAAGGGGCAGAATGTCATACAAGCAAGTGATTTTCACCAACAGAAGTATTTCCTGCCTTCCTGTCACAACAGTTGCCAGCTGCAGCCCCCACCTCTACCAGCAAATTTACTAGGGAAGACAAGCTAAGATACAAAGGCAAGGACAATGACTGTAAATGAGTAAAGAGCTTTGATGCTCTCTCTCCTCAGTTAGGTTCTTCCAACTAGTTCTCATCTGAATTAGCAGAAATAACTCACTTCTACTTGTTTATTCTTTTATGACCAGGGACACAGTCTTCTCTTAAGGTGACGGAGGCAAATTTTCTCACCTCCTAAAAGAGGAAATAAATATGACTGCTTCTTCAAACTTCTTTTGCATAGACCCAACAAAGTCTGAAGGGGATGAACCAATAGATCATTCCCACTTTCATGCTCATTATAATCAGTGAACACATCACTATAGGTGTGAGTCACTCAAATTTTTAATGTATCTCCTCAAAAGCAGAATGGAAAATATTTTTGAAACTTCATTGTCAGGGATATCTACTCCTTTCATTCAGAAATCTCATTATGTGCATTGGCAAGAATTAATTGAAATGGGGTGAACTTTAAGCCTCTCTCTGCAGCATACTCACAATATATATTATATCTGTTATATTCATACCTGGCTATATACATATGCAAACACAGAAAAAGATGTCACTTTAAGGCTAACAAAACACTTTATCACCACAAATAGCATCAAGCAATGCAAATATTATTATTGACATAAAAAGTGTCCATAAATTTTTTAATAGAAATGAAAGTTGACTTTTTGAAAAAGTATTAAAGTTTATATTAATAAAATTATGCCATTTTATTATTTCATTAATTTATAATTTTACCTGTGTTAAGTTCATTTATTCACAATATAGATGCAGCTGTTGTTATAACCATATGAAAATATTTTACTTAATATTTATAGTTTGATATCATTAAGGATAATGGTCTCTTCTTTAAATTTTCTTTTGTATATTTCTGGTTTAGATACCAAATCAATATTTGTGTCATAGAAAGAAATATGATAGGATTCACTCTTTTGTTTCTGAAAATGGTTTAAGTAGGATTGGGATAAAGTTTTCTTTGAATGTTTGCCACATTCACTATATACCTGCCTTGTCCTGGGCCTTTTTGCTTTGAAAGGTCAATTTTGGCTAATTTACTTTTTTTCTGAAATTGGATAATTTAAATTCTCTATTTCTTGTCCAATTAATCTTAACTTTTGGTATTTTGTACAATTTCATCAGTTTCATCAATATTAACAGTTTTGTTGACATACAATTGTACAAAAGAGGTTTTTAATAATTTCTTTTATTTTTATCTTCATTTCTTCTTAGTTTCCTTTTTCCTTTTCTTCATTTAACTAGCTGTTTGGTTTGGTTTCTTCATAATGCTAGTTTCTGGTTTTACTTCACAATTTCATGTGCTCATACTCTTATTTTGATTTCAAATTTCTTAGGATCTAGTTTAGTGTTGATTTGGAACTTTTTAATTTGTTGCTTTTCAATTATTTTAGAGGCATGCCTAAGTCATTATTATATTTTTCAGCCTTCAGATTAACAAACAGTTTAGAGATGTATACTTTCCACTAAGGTTGCCTTGTTTGCATCACGAAAATTTTATTGTCTCATAGTTGGCATTTTATTTAATGAAATTATGCATTGTTTTTATTATTTATTCATTCATCTATAAACTCAGGGATTAATTTACACTTGAATTGATTTTTAATCAGTTCTCCAATTTTTCCTTCATGATTATAGTTTTATTGGTTTTATTCATATATTTATACTTAAATTTATCTTTTCAGTAGGGGATATGTTTAATATTTCTATTTTTTCTGAATCTATTGGTAGCATTTTTAAATGCCCTCATACTTGGTCAACTTCTGTAAAAGCATTATTATACTTTCCTGAAAAATATACCATTGTATCTATCAAGTGATGTGAAGTTTGTAAAATAATTTACAAATATTATTTCATGTAAATAGAACAATGATCAAGTAATATTTTTATTATCCCAATATAACAAGTCGAGAAACTGATGCTGAAAAATCAAATGATTTTGTTCAGAGTCACACAAAATTCAAAGTTCAGCCTTTCAGATTTCAGGTCCAGAATTCTAGTTCCTATGGCAGCAGCCACCAGAAGAAGAAACTTTTCTGTTCAAATTCAGAAATAAAAAGAGAGCTTTCATATTTAATTTTTCTAAAATTTTATTCAGTTCTTTACCTTTGATCTAATTTATCTTTTGGCTGGATTTGTCTAGCAACAAAGGGCTACTTTCAGTGGGACTTCCCACTATTACAGTTTTACCATGGATTTCTCCTTGATGTAACAATAATAATTAATAAAAATAAATGCATTGATGTAGCCCTTTAAAGTAAGTAATGAATTTTGCAAATATTATCTAATTTTATTGAGGGTGGTATGTACAGGAATAACTCATTTTCTTGAACTCAGTTTAATTGGGCTAATCAAATATTGAGGGTTTTTGTAAAATAAATTGAAGTTTTCTTTAATAGAAGAAAATGCATCAAAAGTCCATTGGTATTATTTTTTCAATACATCGTGTCTCAGTGTCACATTTTGGTAATTTTTTTTTGCAAGGCAATGGGGTTGATTTGCCCAAGATCACCCACTAGGTAATTATTAAGTGTCTAAAGCCAAATTTGAACTCAGGTCCTCCTGACTCCAGGGCCAGTGCTTGTTCCACTGCACCATCTAGCTGGCCCAATGTTTTGGCAATTTTCATAGTATTTCAAGCTATTTTCATTATTATTATTATATCTGTTAGGATAATCTAAGATCAATTATCTGTGATGCTACTATTGCAGTTGTTTTGGGGTACCTTAAGCCACACATATCAAAGTTATTGATCAATGTTCTTTGTTCTGACTTCCACTGACCAGTTATTCCCCCGTTTCTACTTCTCCTCTGGTCTTTTTATGTCTATTTTTACTATTGCTTTATCTTAAAAACAATATTGAAATTAGATGAATTAATAATGATATAAAGACCTCTAAGTGTTCAAGTGAAAGGAAAAGTCAAACAATGTGATAAATTTCATTACTGTCTTATTTTTTAAAATTACCACAGGCACCCCAATCTTCAACAACCACCACCCTGATCAGCTGCTAGGAAAGACAAAGCCAAAAGATGACAACTTAATGAAACTTCAGATCATAATTATCATTTTTAGCAATATAGTATTTTTAGTTAAGGGATGCACATTGGTTTTTTTAGACAGAATATTATTACTCACTTAATAGACTACAGTATAGTATAAATATAACTTTTATATATCCTGGGAAAAACAAAAATTCATGTCTCATTTTATTACTATAATTACTTTATTGTGCTTATCTGCAACCAAACTCGCAATATCTTTGAGGTATAGCTGTAATAGAATAATTCCTAACTTTTAAAATAAAAAAATAAAGCAGTCTGAGGTTAATTGTCTTATCTAAGGTCTCAAAGCAAATAAATGGCTACAATCACATTTGAACTCAGGTCTTCCAAACTCCAACTTCTATATTCTACCCTCTGCACAACCTAGTGACCTACTATAAGACCTACCTGCCTGAAAGTTTTCAGATGATATATCATTCACTTCAGCTACACAGATATTATGGAAGGAAACAAGCATTTATTAAACACTAATTGTAACTCAAGATAGAAATATTATCTCATTTAACAGTCTGAAAAGGTATATGATATTATTATTCCTATATTATAATTGAGGAAACTGAGGCAAATAGACATTAAGAAATTTACCCAAGATCAGTTAGAAAGTGAGTGTCTTAAATCAGATTTGGATTCAGCTCTCCCTGACTGCAGACCCAGTCCTCTATCCACAGGCACTATGCAGCTACCTCTAAGTGTCTCTTTATATATATTAAGTATTGATTTTTATTCACTATTCATGGAGAATTTAATTAAATTGATGCTTCCCTATTTATGTCTTTTAATTATGTCTATTTTTACTGTTTCTTTATCTGAAATCATCATTATTATTATTGTTCCTTTTTAATTAGACCTGAAAAAAAGTAAAATAAAATGAAATTCACCCAAGAAAAATTAAATTTTAACCCAGCCCCTTAGTAAAATTTTGTGAATCTATATTTCTTGGAAACATCTTGTTGGACTCTGCTTTCTAAACTACACTGTTACTGTCTTCCACTTTGGAGTTGACTTCATTTCACTCATATTTGTGGTTCTACTCATCATTTGTATATTTCCTTCCATCCTATCCTCTATTTTTTTTCATTTCTTTGTTGCACCACTCTCTCTTTGGAAAGTGACAAAACTGATCTTGTTATCTCTTAGACCTTTTTGTTTCTTCCTTAAGGATATGATTTCTCTCTCATCACACTCAATTTGGATCAATGTACAACATGGAAACAAAGTAAAGATTGACAGATTGCTTTCTGTGGGGGTGGGGGAGGGAAGTAAGATTAGGGGGGAAATTGTAAAACAAATATCTTTAATTTAAAAAAATCTAGAAAAAAAGAAAGTGACAAAAAAGAGTAGTTTGCTTAAAACTTAGTAATTTGTAACAAATCTATAATTTTGCCTCACTGCTCCTTTTCTCTTCCTTTTACCTAATCTTCATCTCAAATTCTTATTCTTTCTTTCCTCTTAATCTCCCTTTCACAATCTGTCATAGTCACACTGCATTTTGGTTTGCTTATATCACCCCTATCATGCCTCTAAACCATGCCCTTTCCCTGCTGTCCCAATATTTCCCTGCTAAAGTTAATGTAGAGAGAAACTGTGTTAAATTTTTCTTTGGTTCAGTTCAGATGAAAAAGAGTTTTGTGTCACACATTCCCTCATCCCTTTCTCCATCTTTCTGATCTTTTCAACACCCATACCTTAATTATGGGAGATAGTAAGTTCCTTCTTCTTTCCCCCATTTTTTCATTAATATATTTTTCCTTTCTTTCTCTTTTTTGGTTTTGATTTATTTTAATAGTCTCAGTAGAAGTTTTTATTTACAAAAACTAAAATATAACTAGTAATTTTTAACAAACTCCTAGAGTACTGAAATAAAAATATTACCACATTTCTAATTAAACAAATCTCCAAAATATTTTGTATAAAACAACACTTCAGAATATTATTACAACTTATCTAATTGGGACAATCAGAAAAATTGTGTGAAAAGTTTAGAAAGTTGGTGACTCCATCTATTCATTAATAGCCTTCAATTTCTCAGCATCTTCATCTGTTTCCATACTGCTTATTAGCTCACTTTTTCTGATCAATGTTTTCATGATCTCTTAAAAGTGACTGATCATGAATTTCTACAAGTTGTGCTTTCTTGAATGGTCTTTGGGTCTCTAAATCAGGAAATTTATACTTAATTCCACTCCCTGTTTCATCAACCACATATCATGTTTCAGAATGAAGAAATCCAAAACTTGGGGGAAATGTCCATAAAGCTTCAGAGAGAAAAAAATTCTCTTCTGTTCCTAGGTCACAGCTTCTTACAGTTGATACTAGAGTCTTTGCTCTTTTTGTTGTCAGTTCTTCTTTCAGTCTATTTATATCCTTTGTTAATTTTTCTACTGATTGCTCACTGTCTGATAATTGAGTGCATATTTCCTTTAATTCTTCCTGTGAAGAGGCCTATATCTATATCTATCTATCTATCTATCTATCTATCTATCTATCTATCTATCTATCTAGTTCACTCATCTTTTTACCCCCTTCTGAAGTTCCATATTCATTAAAAAATTCAGACCTATGTAAAGGTGATGGATATACAGGAACCCAACACAGTCTTATATCCCTGTGGCTCTGACATACCCAAGTTGTTCACCATTAAAGACACTTTATGATAATTCTAAAGCACATTTTTTCAATTAATTTATAGCAGTTAAAAATTAGCAACAGTCTTCTCATCTTCATTTCGTATTCATTATAAGAGTACCCCACACAAATGAGGTAGACAAGTATCCTTTATTTGTTCATAATTACTCAACTAAAACTGATTCAATTTATAAGCAATTACTTTTATCTACAATAGAATTGTCAATTATTTTTAAATATTAAAAAAACACTTGATGATTACATTTTATGAGTTAGTTAATTTAAAACAGGTAGAGTAGTTAAGTGGCCAAGAGGATAGAACACCAACACTGGAGGCAGGGAGACCTGAGCCCAAATCCAGCCACAGACAATAACTACCTAGCTGTATGACCTTGAGTAAGTCACTTAAACCCATTGCCTCATTAAAGCCCCCCCCCAAAAAAAGGAATATAACTATAATTAGGCATAACCAATATTTGACTTAAATTATTGTACATTAGTTTTAAAAAGCTTCCATTAAATCAATAAAATTTTTACACGAATCATGAATCTAGGGGTAGCTAGGTGGCATAGTGGATAAAGCACCAGCCCTGGAGTCAGGAGTACCTGGGTTCAAATCTGGTCTCAGACACTTAATGATTACCTAGCTGTGTGGCCTTGGGCAAGCCACTTAACCCCCCATTTGCCTTGCAAAAACCTAAAAAAAAAGGAATCGTGAAGCTATTTGGAAAAGGTATCTGAACAACATGATATAACTGATATAACCAACAATTGGATTAAGCTATTTTCCATTAGTTTAAAAAAAAGCAGCCAATAAATCAATTCATTTATTACAAGAATCTTGATGCTACATGGAAAAGGTATCTGTAAACATGAGATAGTACTATCCTTATTACCATCATTAAGAGATGGAGAAAGTTGTGGTTTTTCTCCCAGTGGTATAAGGATCACTGTGACCCCTGTGTTCAAAAAAACCCAGATATGAAAGGGAAAGAGCATATGACATAAACCAATTCATAAAATGTTGTTACATTAACTTAGACATTTGTAAAAAGTATTTAAGAAGTAAACATTGAAAACTCACAGCATAGCACAAGCTGAATTTCACTAGGTAAATAAACCAAATATGCCAACACTTACCCTCCCCGAAGTCCAAGTAAAGCATAATCCAACCTATGACTGGAGCAACTTATGTTTGGTGTTAGCATAAGAAAAAGCAAATCCCAGATTTGACAAATATTTTTTTGGCAATTTTGGGGAAGAATCGTCTCTCAAAATGCTATCGTTTGATCTGAATTACGTCTGACTTGGTACTATCCAACAACATTTTCTTGGCAGCACGGGATGATCTTCTGGGCCTGTTCCTTTATTTCATCTATTGAGTTATAAAAGCTGAAAAGCTGATAGCCTGCTTGCAAGTTGCCTTTCTATGTCTTCTCGGCGTTGGAGTTAAAGACTGGAAAGTGAGGAAGTCAAACCCGAACCCCGAGAGCCTCTAGCGATCCACGCTACGAAAGCTACCCTGGTCCCGGACCCCCAGTCGCTCCAAGCACGCGCTCCAACTTTCTTTTCCTTAAGACCATTTTTAATAAAAAAAATCACCCACTTAGGTCACTCCTTTCTTTCATTCCCGCTGTGAGGTCACAGTTCTATAGTGACTGTACCTAATCAGGACACTGGATGCTCCTCTCTTCCTTCAGGATCAGAATCCTGCTTCTTCTGTGCTCCTGAGGACACCCCTGGTTATACTACTGCCTCACTACTGTACTGGAGAGTCTCTGGGACTTTTGCGTTGTTTCCTCTTTCATTGCTCTTTGGTTTAACCCTGGACTGGATGAATAAATTTATTAAAGGGTCACTTTGGATTTGGGACTGTTGCTTGATCTGGTGATCTTCTGAAATCTCTGCAGTAAAAGTTGGAGAAGTGAGATCTCTGCACCTTTCACATAACTATATTTACCTAGAATAGCAAGCAATAATTAAATACTTATTACACACCATACATACTGCAGCAGATGCTTGTGATACAAAGACCAAAAAAAAATGACAAAATCCCTGCCATTAAGGAGGTTTTATTTTACAGGGTGATAGCATATTTGTATAGACAAAATAAATAGAATTTCATGGGGCAGGGCAAAGGAAGCTGAAAAGAAAAGGAAAAGGATGATAAAGAAAATATGTCTTCAACTGAGGAAATTGAGGAAAACTAGTAATTCTAAAAGATCAAAATGAAGACAAAGTGCATTCCAACATGATAGTTGGATGATTTCCTTTTTTCTGGAAGAAGACCATAACACCAGAGGAGGTGATGTCATGATTAAGACATGGCTTGGATTTGAGTGAATTTCTCCTCCAGAACCATGTGAGTCCAGTGATCAGATATGAAGCAGGAGGACTGGATGGAAGCAGGAGGTGAGGCAATCAGATTTAAGTGACTTCCCCAAGTTTACACATCTAAGTAAGTGTCAAATGTCTGAGACCAGATTTGGGATTTCCATTTCCTGACTCCAAGATCAGTGCTGTATGCACTGGGAGATCTAGTACATCCTAAGAAAAGACAGATAGATATAGGAGACTGAATAGTCCACTTTAAATGGCACATAGTGTGAGTAAAAAATGAAATGAATAATAAGTCTGGAAGGGTGAATTGCAAGCAGCATATAGAGGAACCTAATTTTATCATATAATTTTTCTTTGATTTTAGCCTCATTGTCTCCTGCTAAACCCACATTATTCAATCCAGAGAAAAACAGCAGAGAATCTTTGTCTCCATACAATCTCCTTTCTGAGCCTTAAGAACTATTCACAATTAAGCATTCCCACAAATAATATCAGGAAAATACTTAGAACAGATGTTTGGAAAATGCTCATTCCTGTGCCTTCCCACTTCTCTATAATAAACCGGTCAAACAATTGTTAACATCAAACAATATATTTCCTTGACATTAATGCTGTGGCAATGGTGTTTCTGGTGCTTATATATATGTGGACAATATTTCTATGGTCCTCAGGTTACCTCCCATTGATGAACATGTACATATACTAACAACTGGAACTACAGATGAACTGAAGGGTCTGAAAATAATCACCACCAAGATCTCAATAGGGTGATACATTTAGGTAGGGCAAAGTGAGTCACATAGGAGATTAAGGTAAGAGTTGCTGATCCCAAAGCAAAGGAGCTGGACACAAGATGTAGATTCATCTGAGCTTAGAGTAGAATTCAGCACCTATTGGAACTATAATTTCAAAAGGACAGTTCTGGTCAGAGAATATTGATTTCATAATGATGTTGGAGATTAAAGCACATGGACAGAAGCAGTAATAAACAAGGTCAAACTAAAGAATTACCTCCTAATTTAGATCAGGTCAAATCTCCATTCCCTATAGCAAAAGTTGATTTCCTTTTAGGAAGGATTTGTTATATTTGTGTCTGGATATATTCTTCATTTCACACAATGTCTTGCACAAATATGAATCTTGTTCAAATGATCTGAATACTCCCTGCCCCTGGTAACTTCAAAGTTGTATTGAGCTTATTCTGAATGCTTTTCACCATTATAGTAATTACTGGCACTGAACATAGCCAAGGGAATGAATTCCTAGAGAGGAAGAGAAGGAATCCATTGCAAGGTTCTAGGATGGGGAAAGTTCCCAAGTCCTCAAGTGGTGCTTATCTGATGGGTGACAAAGCTGGCATATCATAATCACACTAAATAATTCATGACTGTGTCCAATACTACATGTGAATTCCCACTCAAATGGCAGGAAAAAGACTGAGAAAACATTTATAACTCATCATCCACAAACAATATCACAGAATGAAAGTCACAGAAACACAGTTTAAAAGAAACTTTAAGGAGGTTGTTGTGTACCTCACAGTCTCTGCCTTTATACTTGGAGATATCAGCATATGTGTTTATGTCCTTTCAGACACTGTCTGACTAGTTCAACTTTTCCAACCTAGAAATTAATGTCCCTCCAAAAGTCAGCATCCAGTCACAACTTGAAGAAGAAACATAAAATAAGTATTAGATCAGGATTTTAGATAAAAATTGATATATTCCTGGGACATTCAGAAAAGGAAGGATGTCCTTCTGAAAAAACAGACCCATCTTGCCCATAATCCTCCAGGAATCCTTCTACTATACAAAAGATCCAAAAGTTCAACCTTGCCTCCTTCTTTTGCAAAGACCAGATGATGATAGTGAAGCACACTAAACAAGAAGAATTACTAGAGGAATTTGTTTGCCTAGACTATACATATTATAACAAGGTTTTTCTTGTTCTTTTCCCTTTAATGGAAGGCAAGGGGGAAAAAAGAAATAATTATCTGATTGCTGAAAAATAAAAATCTTAATTTAAAGAAAAAATAAAGTTCATGAAGCATCCCTGTAACTCACCAAAAAAAAAAAATTCAAGCAAATCAGGAAAAGATTTCAAAGGTGTTTTGTTACCTTTCGCTTCAGGGCTCCCATCACCTCCTTGTTCCTCAGGGTATAGATAAAAGGATTGAACATAGGAGTTATAACTGTGTAGAAAAGGGAGAGGATTTGGTCTGAGTCTTGAGTACGATTACTTCCAGGTTTCATGTAGGCAAGACTCCCCGTCCCAAAGAAAAGTATGACAACCAGTAAGTGGGAAGAGCAAGTAGAGAAGACTTTTTGGCGTCCCTTAGCAGAGGCTACCCCAAGGATGGTAATGAGAATGCGCACATAGGAAAATAAGATCAGTGCAAAAGGAGTAATGATAAACAGTAGAGTGAAAGTAAGATTACCAATTTTACCCCGGAATGTATCTCCATTTGCCAGCCTCAAAACAGGCAAATTTTCACATAGAAAGTGATGAATAATGTTGGTGCCTTGAAAGGGCAAGGTACAGATCAATATGGAGTCGGTAGTGCCTGTAGTAAAGCCCATTAGATAACAAGCACCCACCATACTCACACATACCTGCCGGTTCATCAGCATGGTATAATGTAGGGGCTGGCAAATGGCGGCATAACGGTCATAGGCCATGGCAGAGAGCAGGCAACATTCAGCAATGCCAAAGAGGGCAAAGAAATACAACTGGGTGCAGCAGCTGGCACGAGAGATGGCAGGATGGGAGAAGAGAAGATCAGTCAACATCCTAGGCACAACAGTAGTGGTGTAAAGAATCTCTATCACAGAGAGATGACGTAGGAAGAAATACATAGGAGTGCTCAGGGCTGAGTCCAGCAGAGTAAGAGTGATGATCAGGGAGTTGCCCAGCAAGGTGACTAAGTAGACAAAGAGCACACCCCAAAAAAGGATCCATTGCTGGGACCCCAAATATGAGAATCCCAACAAAATAAACTCAGTCACTGCTGTTCCATTATCATCATCCATGTCCCTAAATCTGCACCTACAGACAGGACCAAAGGAGAATTATAAGTAGTTTAGTTCCAAGAAGAGAAAGAAGTAGACACTGCTGCAATAAGAGAGGCCCAGGTTAAACAAAACAAGAACTTCCCAAGAGTGGAGATTGTGATAGATAAGCATAAGGACAGTAGAATGTCCTTTCTGAGCAAACTATAGAATAAATGATTTTTTAAAAATTTATCAGATGGGGTGGCTAGGTGGCGCAGTAGATAGAGTACTGGCCCTGGAGTCAGGAGTACTTGAGTTCAAATCCGACCTCAGATATTTAATAATTGCCTAACTGTTTGGCCTTGGGCAAGCCACTTAACCCCATTGCCTTGCAAAAAAAAAAAAAAAAAAAAAAAAACCCTAGAAATTTATCAGATGTAAAATGGGATCTAGCCTAGAGGCAAGTTGATGTTTATAAGATCAATAAAGTGTCTTCCACCTCACAAAGACCTGGGTTCTATGGGAAGAAACTTCAGTCTTTCAATATTAAAGGTAAATGAAGATGTGAATGGATAACAGCACTGATAGAGAACTATTATGAGGAGGGAAAAGACAGAAAGAAAGGAAAGGGGGAAAGGAGGAAATGAGAATAGAGAGAGAAAAGATAGAAAAATGAAGCAGAGGAAGACTTTGAGCTACACAGTTTGTGACCCAAGATAAAGAAAGGATGGGGGAAACTTTAAACTTTAGATATGATGCCCATCACCCATGAGGGTCCCTCCCAGAGCCCCTATTAACAACTGCTAGCAGTCATTCCCATGTGGATCCTTGGTTTACTATCCCTGAGGTATAGCCATGGGGATTGATGATCCCCAAAAGAGAAAAGTATGAAAAAGGGAGGTCAAACTGTAATATAGAGAGCAGAACAGAACCTTTACCCTTAGGCCCTGATTTTCCTTAGAAGAAATGAACAGTAGCTGCCAACTCCTACTCCCTCATCTCCCTGCAAGGTAGACACAGAAATCTGGGACAGGAAATACTTCATCTTCATCTCTATCACTCCAATTGCACCAAAAGGATTAGAGGATGGAGAGAAATATCTCAAATCTATGGTAAAATGAAGGTCCAGAAAGGAGGAAGTACATACCCAGTGTTACCAAGTGTATCTAAGTCCCACCAAAATACTAATTATCTAAACCAAACTAAAAAAAAACAAAACATAAATAAGAACAAAGATAAAGACCTGTATGGAATTTTAGAAACTCTCTTTTGATATCTGAATTTGAACAAAAAATTTTCTCCCTCTGGGCAGGTGGTGCCATTGGCAGCTAGTGTGTTAAAACCTATAATCTGAAAGATTGCAGTTCAAATTCTATCTCAGCAATGAACTGCCTTTTTGCATCTGAACAAATCACTTAATTACTCAGCATCAGTAACCTGATCTGTAAAATAATGTTAATTAAAACAGCAATTAAATTATAAGATCATTATGCAGATTAAATGAAATAATGCTTGGAAATTGTTTTCCAAATCCCAAAGCATTATATAGATGCAATGGCATGTTTTTCACCTATACTTTTACAGAAGGTGACCAAGTATTAGGGCATGAAAAATTCCACAATTTACTAAGAAATTTGAAACCAAAAGAAAAATGGCATCAGGTCATCCAATTGAGAAGCAAAACCAAGAGCTGGCAATTTGAACAACCCAAACCAAACACCTAGTGGTTTTGATTAATTAAAAAAAAATGAAAATCAAATTTCCAGCTTCAAAACCAGAAAAAAATAACTCAGAAAAAGAAGCTAAAATAAAAAAAATTAAAATAATTTTACTCAATTGATTGCCAAAAAAAAGGTTAATACTGATTAAATTGAAGAATTTGTACAAAAATACCAAGGCTCATATTAATTGAAAAAAATAGAGAATTTGTATTACCCAGTTTCAGAAAAAAATGAAACTTATTTAGACAAAATAAACTCTCAAAGTAAAAAGGCCCAGAATAGGATGGATTTGCAAGTGGATTTTCAAACTTTCAAATATTCCATTCCAATATTACTTAAGCTGTTTACAAAAATAGGAGAAGAATGACAGCTATTGGCTTGATATCTTAATCAGAAATCAACAGAAGAAAAATTATACAAGGGAACATTATCCTTAATGAATACCAAACTAAAAATATAAAGAAACCTATTAGCAATAAAGTTTCAGAAAACATTAAAAAAGATTATATATTATTTACTATCTGTGTTGATATTGTGAATACTGCATAATTTCAATAAATAGAAAACTATAAATATAAAATACTATAATAACAAAAGTAAAAATGATATACTTCTATTAATATTAATTAGGAAATTTTAAACAAAAGTCAACACGGATTTCTATAGAAAATCCATGCAAAACCTCTATGTTAATAATCATACTTGCACTACTAGACTAGACTAACAAGCAAAGTGCTTTGTTTACCTTAAAGTGACATCTATAGCTATTCCTATATTTGTAGAGATCCACACATGAATGTAACATATATAATGTATAGTGCAAGTATGCTGTAGAGAGGGTATTGATTAGGTAACCCCAATCAATTAATTCTTCCCCAAAACTACATGATGAGATTTCTGAGTGTAAGGAACAGATAGCCAAGATAATGAAGTATTAAGATATGTCTCAATAAGCATTTGAGGAGTTGTAGTGATAGCTTGGGTGGTTCTTACCCATGCATTTCTCTTTGAAATCATCATCATCATTATCATCATCATCATAACTAGCATTGATTTAGACCTTTAAATTTAAGAAGGCATTTTATAACTATTATCTTATTATGGGAGATATGTACAAACCTACCTCATTTTATTGCACTTAGCTTTCTTGGGCTTTCCAAATATTGGATGTTTCTTTTTTAATGAAATGAAGGTTTATGGCAACTGTAGTACAAGTCTATATATGATTTTTCCAAAATCATAACTTCACTTCATGTCTGTCTCATATTGTGGTACTTCTCATTATGTCAAAGTTTTTTCATTATTGTCAAATCTATTATGGTGACCTATTATAAATTTTATTTGTTTCTGCAACTGTAAATGCATTAGGACATGATAAACCTTGCCCATGTGATGCATCAAACTTAATCAATGTGTTCTTTTTTTCTGACTGATCCGCAGACCACCTATTCCCATCTCTCCTTTTCCCCTGATCTCACTCATCCCTGAAACAAGACAATATTGAAATCAGATCAGTTAATAATCCTACAAAAGAAAATAAATGTTCAAGGTAAAGGAAGAATCAACTAATGTAGTAAATTTCATTATTGTCTTATTTTTAAAAATTTCCAAAGTCACCCCAACAGCAATCACCAAACTCATCAGTCAGTATCCCTCTACACTGGGTGAAGACATCTATAAGCAAAGAAATTATAAATTATAATTATAAATTATATAAATTATAATATAATAATATAAATTATATAAATAATAAATAATTATAAATTATAACTCTCTGAAGGCTCAGATAAAGATTTTTATTTTAACAATAAAATAGGTTTAATTAAAGTGTGTATGTTGGTTTTTTAAGACACAATATAATTACACATTTAATAAACTAAACTATAATATAAATACAGATTTTATATTCAATTAGAAACCAAAAACATCATGAGACTCATTTTATTACTCTATTTGCTTTAGTATGATGATCTGGACCAAACTCACAATATCTCTGAGATATGGATGGACTTTTATTATTCCTATTTTTAAAATAGACAAGGTTTAAGTACTAAGTCACACAGCAAATAAATGAGTAAGGTTGGATTAGAAACAGGTCTTCATGATTTCAACATCAATACCCACTGCACCATCTAACATATCTCTAAAAGACCTGCCAGTCTAAAATATTCAGATGCTATGCCATTAGTGCAGTTGGATAGATATTACATAAGAATAAAAGCCTTTGTTAAGCATTAAATAAAACTCTGACTCTGTGTATAGCACTTCATAGATATTATTCCATAACAAACCTGAAAGGTAGGTCATATTATTATTCCTATTTTATGATTGAGGAACCTGAGGCAAGAACTTACTCAGGGTCACAGAGCTAGTGGGAGCCTGATTGATTCTGAGTCTGGTCTTCGTTACTCCTGGCACAACACTGTATCCACAGACACCACTCAGCCACCTCTAAATATGTCTTCAGACATTAAGTATTTTAAATGATTCATTATTCATGGTGAATGGAAGCATAATGAAGTTCCCCTCTTTAAACCTTTTAATCCTGTCTATTTTTACTGTTTCTCTATCTGAGATCCTTATTACTATCCTAACTTTTTTAAAATTCATCTGAAAAAAATAAATAAAATGAAATTCATCGGCATTAGTGAACATCACCTCAGACATTAGGCAGGAGCTTAAAGATTTGGATTTGAGATCCCAAACACCATTAACCCAACTTTTCTGAATTCGTTTTCCCTTGCCTCACCATTATCCAGGAGACCATGAGAACTGACAAATGTTAATACCTAAGCTGGCATAAGATGTTTTTCACCGCTATTAAAAAATGGTTTTGAAAATCCATTCCCCAATGGACAAAGGTCAGAGGATATAAAAACGATCCATAGTCATATGAAAAATTGCTCTAAATCATTACTTATTAGAGAAATTAAATTAAAGCATCTCTGAGGTACCACCTCACACCATTCAGACTAGCCAATATAACCATAAAGGATAATGATCATTGTTGAAAGGGTTGTGGGAAATCTGGGACACTAATACACTGTTGGTGGAGCTGTGAACTCATCCAGCCTTTCTGGAGAGCAATTTGAAACTATGCACAAAGGGCAACAAAAATGTGCATATCCTTTGAGCCAGCAATAACACTACTGGGCCTATATTCTGAAGAGATGATGAAAAAGGGTAAAATCATCACTCTTAACAAAAATATTCATAGCAATCCTATTTGTGGTGGCAAAAAATTGGAAATTAAGTGAATGTTCTTCAATTGGGAAACAGCCTAGCAAACTGTGGTATATGTATGTCATAGAACACTATTAGAAACCAGGAAGGATGGGAATTCAGGGAAGCTTAGAAGAATTTGCATGAACTGATACTGAGCGAAATGAGATGAGCAGAACCAGAAAAACACTGTACACCCCAACAGCAACATGGGGTGGTGACCAACCTTGTTGGACTTGCTCACTCCATCAATGCAGCAATCAGGAACAATTTGGGGCTGTCTTCGATGAAGAATACCATCTGTATCCAGAGAAAGAACTGTGGAGTTTGAACAAAGACCAAGGACTATTAACTTTAATTTAGAAAAAAAAAAACTGGTATCTTATTATCTGATCTTGCTATCTCTTGTACTTTATGTTTCTTCCTTAAGGATATGATTTCTCTCTCATCACATTCAATTTGGATCAATGTATACCATGGAAACAATGTAAAGACTGGCAAATTGCCTTCAGTGGGGGGTGGGTGAAGGAAGTAAGATTAGGGGGGAAATTGTAAAACTCAAAATAAATAAAATCTTTTTTAAAAAGTATTTTTATGTGTGTATCTGTGTATGTTTCACTTTATCATGGATGACCATCCAAGCTCCCTATCCTTCTCTCTGCTGCTTAGGGAGTGCTTTCTTCTCACTGCCTCCTCTCCATTGTATGGAAGGATCAACTTTCCATGATAGTGAGTGACTTGGCACCAACAAGTAAAAGCTTACCTGGAAATTGCCACCTCAAAAGGGGAGAGTCTGTCTTCTTATTATTTGCTCTAACTTGAACTCTGGTGCTGAAGAATTTCTTTATACCACTCCGTTTTTTTTTTATTCTTGCAGCTTTTTCTCAGAAGAAAAGTTGATTTCCAAAAAACATGTCAGTTTCATTGTAATCTAGGACCCATCTCATCAAAGGAATTACTCCAACAGAAAACTTTCAAGGACTTATCAGCTTTATGAGGAATGGGATATAGGTAAAAGGCAATTGAGGTAGAAATTTTTCAAAAGCATATTAGCATATTAAAATGTTAATCATATTAGCATATAAAAGCATATTAAAAAGCAATATCAAATATCATTGCAAATGTACTTTTGAATTGGGCTATATACTGTGAAAATTATAACTTTTTCTATAATTTATATAAGGCTCCTGTTAATTTTCTATGAATCTTGAGAAAACGTCTTGCTACTTACTATACAATTAAGAAAGCAAATTGAAAATATTTTGTTGCTACTTTTGTAAGCTTTCTACTTTATAAAGGGTTAAAAAAAATCTGTAAAATTTATTTGACATGCTTATCTGAGGAATATTTGAATTCCGAAAACTTAAAGAAAAAATTGTGGAGTGGTAAGTAAAGTCATGTATTAGGAATATGTTCACCTAAGTGTGAAAACAATTACTATAGAGCTGCATTAAATTAAGGTTGTAAATGTCATTGGAACTATTTAACAGTAATATGTAAAGGAAATATCCAAAGGGGAATACCATCTAAAATATCAAGGGAAGGGACAATTATGTATTCTGAGTCATGGGTTTGAAATAACAAAAAGGTTATAAGATAACAATGAAAAAAGTATAAAAAATCCTGGGTTTTTGAAACTTAAGAGACATATAAAATTTCTGGAATATGGATTAAAACATGTTGAGAGGATATAAGCAGATTTGATTTTGTATAAGACTCATTGTTAAAGTTTTGAAAATTCATTTGAAAATCAATGTAAGGATGGCCTAGTAGTGCAGTAGACAGCACCAATCCTGGAGCCAAGAAGATTTGAGTTCAAGTACATCAAATGCTTAATAATACATTAGTGGTGTGACCTTGGGCAAGTCAGTTGACACCATTGTCTTTAAATTACCAAAAAATAATCAATGTAAAAAAAAGAGTATTAATAGCTATAGAAGAATTGTCAATATCTTCTGGGTTTGCAGAACCTAGAGTTATAGTAAATTGAGATGTACTCTTAAAAGCAGTCTAATTATTTTTTCTCAAAGGCTTTATTTATTTTGAGTTTTACAATTTTTCCCCTAATCTTACTTCCCTTCCTCCACCCCCCACAGAAGACAATCTGTCAGTCTTTACATTGTTTCCATGGTATACATTGATCCAAATTGAATGTGATGAGAGAGAAATCATATCCTTAAGGAAGAAACATAAAGTACAAAAGATAGCAAGATCAGACAATAAGATAACAATATTTTTTCCTAAATTAAAGTTAGTAGTCTTTGGTCTTTATTCAAGCTCCACGGTTTTTTATCTGGATACAGATGGTATTATCCATTGCAGACAGCCCAAAATTGTCTCTGATTGTTGCACTGATGAAATGAGTGAGTCCATCAAGTTTGATCATCATCCCCGTGTTGCTGTTAGGATGTACACTGTTTTTCTGGTTCTGCTCATCTCGCTCAGCATCAGTTCATGAAAATCCCTCCAGGTTTTCCTGAGTTCCCCTCCCTCCTGGTTTCTAATAGAACAATAGTGTTCCATGATATATATATATACATATATATATATTCCCTAATTGAAGGACATTCACTTAACTTCTGATTCTTTGACACGACAATCAGGACTTCTATGAATAATTTTGTACAAGTGATGTTTTAATATATGTATATATATTTATATATGTATATATACCACAGTTTGCTAAGCCATTCCCCAATTGAAGGACATTTACTTGATTTCCAAATCTTTGCCACCACAAACATGGCTGCTATGAATATTTTTGTACAAGTGATGTTTTTACCCTTTTTCATCATCTCTTCAAGGTATAGATCCAGTAGAGGTATTGCTGGATCAAAGGGTATGCACACTTTTGTTGCCCTTTTGGTGTAGTTCCAAATTGCTCTCCAGAAAGATTGGATGAGGATCAGGGTAATTTTAAAATGAAACATTGTACTGTCACTTTTGCATATTTCTGACTGCATTGAGATTTTGTTCAAAACCATTTGATTTATAGATTCAGATGAAATTAAATTCAGTTTTGACCACATTTTAGGTGACATATGTCTCTCCTGATTTGATGTTTAAAATAAATTGGTCTTCAATAACTGTGTGAAAGAAAGCTATGAAATGAAAACCTTATCTGGATTGTTTCTACATATTTAGAACATTGGGGGGTTAGTTTACTCAATCTAGCACAAGGGGTCTGGCTGAGTCAAAACTGGAGGTATGGAGGCAAGAATTTTCAGAAGCTCTCTTCCAGAACACTGCCTTAAAATTACAACTCTAACCAAATTCTAGAGGGAAAGAACCCATAGAAAGACTGAGTGAAACAATTTTCTCAGACCAAGACAACTTGGAAGATCCAAGGGAAAAGTCTACTCCACTGGGACTGAGGTTGGAAAGAGCCATAGTGCAGCCCAGACCACAACCATGCCATGCCAGAGCAAACCAGCTTCAGCCTTCCAGGAAGAGCTTTCAGGGCATATGGGTCCCTGGAGGTGCCTGGGTCTATGACAGTGGGAGCATTTTCCAGATCTCTCAGCCCAGGGATTGCCAAGGACAACTTGGAAAGTCAGCAGGAAAACTCCAAGGCACCAGAGTAGCACAAAGCCTAGGTCAGCAGTGGGCTCAAGGCAACCCCACCCCAGGAATCTATGGAGTCACATAGCAGCTGCTTCAAAGAGTACTCAGTCCACAGACAGTAAGGGAGTTGGGAGAGACTGCAGAGGTCTCTCTGCTATCCCTAGGATAGCAGAGATAACTTTATTGCTTTGTCCATAATCAGACTCTGATCAAAGTCTGGGGCCCCATACATAATGGAACAGGGACCCTCCTCACAGCTCCAGGGCAAAGGGAAGTATCTATAGTCATCTACAGACAAGAGCACAAACCAGGAGAGCAGTTGGAGACTCTCATAAGACCTTGATAGAATTGAGGTCCCTGAAGGGGGTGTCCCCAAAATACTCAAAAGCATGGGAAGTGTGTTAAAATCAAGTCATAGGTTAGGGAAATAAGAAAACAAAAGAAGAAAAAAGTATCTTACCATAGAAAATGTCTTTGGTCCCATGGAAGATCAAAATACACTCTCAGAAGATGACAAAATCAAAGCTTCTGCATCCAAAGCCTCCAAGAAAAATAGGAAATGGACTGAGGCTATCAAACAAGATTTTTGAAAATCAAGTAAGGAAGGTAGAGGAAAAATTGGGAAGAGAAATGAGAGCAAGGCAGGGAAATCATGAAAACCAAGTAAGTAGCTTGATGAAAGAGATTCAAAAAATACCAAAGAAAATAACAGTTTAGGTCAAATGGGAAAAGCAGTACAAAAGGTCAATGAGGAGAATACCTTAAAAAATAGAATTGGCCAGATGAAAAAGGAGATTAAAAAAAGCTCTCTGAAGTAAATAATTCCTTCAAATGTAAAGTGGAGATAAGGGAATCTGATGACATTGTGAGAAATCAAGAAACAATAAAACAAAGCTAAAAGAATGAAAAAATAGAAGAAAATGTGAAATATCTCACTGTAAAAATTACTGACTTAGAAAACAGACCGAAGAAAAATAATTTTTTAAGAAATATTTTATTTATTTTGAGTTTTACAATTTTTCCCCATTCTTGTTTCCCCCCCACACACAGAAGGCATTCTGTTAATTTTTACATTGTTTCTGTGGTATACATTGAATGTGATGAGAGAGAAATCATATTCTTAAGGAAGAAAAATGAAGTATAAGAGCTAGCAAAATTTTATAATAAGATAACATGGTTTTTTCCTAAATTGAAGGTAATAGTCTTTGGTCTTTGTTCAAATTCCAAAATTCTTTCTCTGGATACAGATGGTATTCTACATTGCAGATAGCCCAAAATAGTCCCTGGTTGTTGCACTGATGGAATGAGCAAGTCCATCAAGGTTGATCATCACCCCCGTGTTACTATTAGGGTATACACTGTTTTTCTGGTTCTGCTCATTTAGTTCAGCATCAGTTCATGCAAACCCTTCCAGTCTTCCCTGAGTTCCCATCCCTACTGGTTTCTAGAACAATAGTGTTTCATGACATACATATTCCACAGTTTTTTAAGCCATTCCCTAATTGAAGGACATTCACTTAACTTCTGATTCTTTGACACGACAATCAGGACTTCTATGAATAATTTTGTACAAGTGATGTTTTAACCCTTTTTCATGATCTCTTCATGGTATAGACCTAGTAGTGGTTTTGGTGGATCAAAGGGTATGCACATTTTTGTTGCCCTTTGGGAATAATTCCAAATTGCTCTCCAGAAAAGTTGGATGACTTCACAGCTCCACCAACAATGTATTAGTGTCCAACCTCTCCCACATCCCTTCCAACATTGACAGAAGAAATAATTTTAAAAGATTGGGCTACCTGAGAGTCATGACCAGGAAAAGAGCATAGACTTCATATTTAGAGGAAATTCTCCAGCAAAATTATCATGATATCCTAGAAAGCAGAGGGTAAAATAGAAATTGAGGGAATCCACTGATCATCTCCTGAAGGAGATTTCAAAAAAACTTTCAGGAATATAATAGCCAAATTCCAGAACTCCCAAGTCAAAGAGAAAACATTATAAGCAGCCAGAAAGAAACAATTCAAATATTGTGGCACTATACAGGGTTTAGCAATGTCTGCATGAAGGGTTTGTAGGGATTATAATATGCTATTCCAGAAGATTAAAGAGCTTGGATTGCAACCAAGAATCAACTGCTCAGCAAAACTGAACATTCTCTTTCAGGGGAAAATATGGATATTCAATGATATAGTCTGCTTTCAAATGTTCCTGTTGAAATGACAGCTGAACAGAAAGTTTGATCTTCAAGTACAAGACTCAGGTGAAGCATAGAGAGGGTGGATGGAAAGGGCAAACTATGAGGGATATAATGTTGCCTGACTACTTATATTTCTGCATAGAAAGATGATATTGATGACTCCTGTGAACTTTCTCAATTATTAAAGCAGTTAGAAGGTGCATAGGCACAGGAGGGACCTGAAAATGAAGCAGAAATAAATTATAAATATGGAGTCAACAGGTGAGAAAGGAATATACTAGGAGAAAGGAAAAGGTTATTATACACACAAGAGTCCAGAAAAAGTTTTTTCATTGGTATAGAAGGGGGAACAATGAGGTCTTCATTCTCACTGGAAGTGGCTCAGAGAGAAAATAACATATACACTCAATAAAGTATAGAAATCTATCTTATCCTAGAAGAAAATGGAGAGGAAAGGGATGGGGAAAAGGGGACAGGGAGAAGGGAGAGAAGGTACAGATAATAGTAGAGCAGGAAGATTGTGGGAGAGGCTAGTCAGATACAACATATTTTTGAGGAGGGACAAGGTGAAAGGAGAGAGTGTGAATAGAATAAATGGGGATGGGGAGGAATAGAATGAAGGGACATACAGTTAGCAATAACAACTGTGGGGGAAAAAATGAAGTAACTTCTCTGACAGACTTCTGATAAAAAAAATGTACTCCATCCCAGAGACAGAGTTGATTGTAATCCCCACCTCTCTTCCCACAAAGATAGAGAAACTTCAAGAAAATATAAAGTGAGAGAAAAAGGGAAAAAATATGTACTTCAGGCTGTGTTCAGATTACAAGACTTAATAGACTTTTACAAGACTATTTTAGTAATATGAAAATAAAAAATAAATTAACGTTTAAAAATTATATATATGTAATCCAACATCCTTCCACACAGCTATAAATAAATACTAAAGAAGGGTTTATACTTCTGAATGATTTAAATTAAATTTAATACATGCTCTGAAAGATATAAAGTGTTAAATAATGGTCAAACACATAAACTTGAACAAAAAATCAAAAACGCTGAAATGCGCTAGGAAAATTTTTGAAGAAAATATTGAGTTATTTCTTGTTGTTTTACCAAATAACTAAATTAGAATTTGAGGGAATTTTTCCTCTAGGTTTCTTTTTGGGGGAGGGGGATCTGCAAGGCAATGGGGCTAAGTGACTTGCCCAAGGTCAAACAGATAAGTAATTATTAAGTGTCTGGGCCTGAATTTGAACTCAGGTTCTCCTGACCCCAGAGCTGATGTTCTATCCACTGTGCCACCTAGCTGCCCTTCCCCAAGCTTTTTTGCATTGGTTTTCTTTAGAAAATGGGGGATTTTTTAATGCCAAAGGGAAAATATAGATTTATGAAAAGATATAGACAAAACTTCCAATACAATTCAAAGAAGAAAGGATCATTAGATATATAAAATTATCCTCAAGGGACTTTATTTTGAAAAATGCTTATCTTTTTTGCAGAAATTTCATCTAGTTACTTGAACAATAGGCAGCCTCATAATTAATATTTTAAGTAGGTCATAAGCACAAGATTAAGAGAAAAACTTAGCAACAAAAAACAAATAAAACTTCTTTTTGGCCTTAGAGATGATGATAAGAGGCCTTGTGGAAAAAAAAATCAATAATCACATTCTTTTCAGATTATTCCATATAACTAAAAACCAGAACATAGGCAGAAAGTTGTCAATACTCGGGGTGTTGCTGTTTAATTTAAAAAAAAAAAAAAACTCCCTTGTTTCACAAAAAAATAAATAAATAAATTCAGCACAAAGTGAGTATCAAAGGGAACAGTCCATTACAGGATAAATGGATGGACAGACAGGGAAGACAGATCCAGTATCCTCTCTTCAGTCCCTGTTAGTTTACTATGTATGGGCAAGATCATCATCCCTTGGAATGAGCCAATTTTGAGTCATGAAACTTATTAGCAGTGAACTTAACTTGATGTAAATTTTAGTTTCTGTCTAAGTTAGAAATTATTTATGATTTACATCAGGATAAATTTGAGCTGGAAAAGAACACTCAAGTGATGAATTCTAAACAAAATATCTTAAACTAATAAATTTTTTATTACTTACTGCAATTCGTGAAATGAGAAATAACTGTATTTAGCCCTGACTTGTGATTGGTGAAAGTTTGTTATTTAGGGCAAAAGCCTTTGGGCTATGGTTGATTTTTGTTTTGAGGGTTGACTTTAGGATGTTTGATTGATTATTAAATGATTATTCCACCATTCAGAATAACTGATAAAAGATTTTCAGAGGAAACATGATCCTGAAATGCCACAAGCGGAGGTTTTAAGTCTGGAAAAGTTTGAAAAGATGATCTTTGGTCTCAGCCTAAAATAATCCCCTTCTTGGGGCGGCTAGGTGGCACAGTGGATAAAGCACCTGCCCTGGAGTCAGGAGTACCTGGGTTCAAATCTGGTCTCAGACACTTAATAATTACCTAGCTGTGTGGCCTTGGGCAAAGCACTTAACCCCATTGCCTTGCAAAAAACCTAAAAAAATTAAAAAATTAAATAAATAAAATAAAATAATCCCCTTCTGGTTCAGTTTTCCCATTGTGCTCCTTTGAAAAGGAATATGTCCTCTGCATACCTTTCACTCCAGTCATAGCATTACTAAGTCTATATCCCAAAGAAATCAGGGAAAAAAGAGGGGGGAGGAAGACTAACATACAAAAATTCTTGTGGCAGTTCTATTTTTTTTATTTTGAGATTTACAATTTTTCCCCCAATTTAGCTTCCCTCCCCCACCCCCCAAAGAAGGCAGTTTGCCTGTATTTACATCATTCCCATAGTATGCATTAATCTAAGTTGAATGTTATGAGAGAGAAATCATATTCTTTTTTTTTTTAGGATTTTGCAAGGTAAATGGGGTTAAGTGGCTTACCCAAGGCCACACAGCTAGGTAATTATTAAGTGTCTGAGGCCAGATTTGAACTCAGGTACTCCTGACTCCAGGACCGGTGCTCTATCCACTGCACCACCTAGCCGCCCCTAGAGAAATCATATTCTTAAGGAAGAAACATATAGTATGAGACATAGCAGAATTACATAAGACAATATTTCTTTAAAATTAAAAGTATTAGTCCTTGCTCTTTGTTCAAATTACACAATTCTTTCTCAGGATACAAACAGCAGCAAAAAAATAGAAATTGAGATGTCAGTCACTTGAGGAATGATTAAATAAATTATGGTAGAAGAATGTGATAGAGAAATAGATAAGAAGCCATAAACTTGCTAACTTCAGAAAACTCTGAAAAGACTTACATGAACTGATGCTGAGTAAAGTAAGCAGAACAAGGAAAACATTGCAGATTTGAGTTCAAATATGACCTCAGGCACTTACCAGTTGTGTGACCTTGGGAAAGACTCTTATCCCCAGTTGCAACCAAAATGAAATTGTCTCTAAACTTGATGATCTGAGGAATCAGTAAATAAACACCACCAAGATTTAATATTGGATGATATATTTAGAGAAGACAAAGTAAATTAGGGAGATACTAGGTTAGATCTGTTGTTCCCAGAATGGAAAGAGCTAGACAACAGACTGTAACTCTGTCTGAGCTTGGATGAGGACTTAGAACCTGATGAAGTTATTGATTGCAAAAGGAAAATTCTAGACAGGTAATATTGATTTCAAGGTGATGCTGGAAATCAGAGACTTTGGAAAGAAGTTGTTATAAGCAAAGGCAATCTAAATAAGGTTTATCTCCTAATTTTGATCAATCCAAATTCTGCATCTCCTAAAGGAAAATATTAAATTAAAGGAGAACTTGTTACATTTTTGTCTCTGAATCTTTAGCACTTTACACATAATAAGCTTTGAAGAAGACTTGTCCAATTGATTTGAATAATCCCTGGCAACTTCAATCTTATATAGAGTTTATACTGTCTAATTGCTTCTCATCCCTACAGTAGTTTTTGGCATTGAGCATAGCCAATGGACTGCCTTACTTCAGAGGAAGGGCGGATTCCAATTCATGGTTGTAGTATGGGGAGGGGTCCCAAATCCTCAGATCATGGTGCCTGAGATGTGTCAGAGGTTATAGAAAAATCATATGAAATTATTCATGCATGAGTTCCTTAATCCATGTGAAGCCTTCTCACATAGAAGCACTAGCCTCAGAACACACCTATATAGTCATCATTCCCAAATAATATCCCAGAATCCAAGTCACAGAATCTCAGAGTTAAAAGCAAACATACTTATGTCCTTCAGACACTTTCTAACCAGTCCAATTCTTCCAACAAGTACGTGAATGTCTGGCAAAAATTTGGCATCCAGTCTCAATATGAAGCACAAACATAAAATGAGTACCAGATTGGGAATTTAGATGAAAACTGACATGTCCTGGTATCTTAAGATAAGGAAGGAAGTCCTTCTGAAAAATCTGACCTACATTATCCAGAATCCTCCAGGAAACCCTCTACTGTGCAAAAGATAAAAGATTTCAACTTTATCCCATCCTTGAACGAAGACCAGTCATGATGGTGAAGAACACTAAACATGAAAAATGAGACTCATGTGGGGGAAAATCACTAGGCAAATTTTTTTGCCTTGAATAGGCAAAGCATATTAAAACAAGAACAAATAACTGACTGCAGAAAAATATAAGTTTTAATTTAAAGAAAATGTACTTTTCAGGAAGCATCTCTTAAATCACCAAAGAGAAAGTCAAACAAACAAGTGAACCAGGCAAGGTTTATCTCAGGGCTCCCATAACCTCCTTGTTTCTCAGAGTATATATAAAAGGATTGAACACAGGGGTTGCAACTGTGTAGAAAAGGGAGATGATTTGGTCTGAGTTCTGAGTAGCTTTGCTTCCAGGTTTCATGTATGTAAGGGCTGCAAGCCCAAAGGAAAGTATGACAAGCTGTAAGTGGGAAGAACAAGTAGAGAGGACTTTTTGACATCCCTGAGCAGAAACTACCCCAAAGATGGTAATGAGGATGCAAACAGAGGAAAACTAAGATAAGTGCAAAGGGAGTAAGGATAAACAGCCGAGAGAAGGTAAGATTCCCAATCTCAGCCCAGAAAATGTCTCCTCTTGCCAGCCTCAAAAAAGGCAAATTGCCATATAGGAATTGGTGAATAATGTTGGTGTCATGAAAAGACAAGGAACAGATCAATATGGAGTTGGTAGTGTTTGTGAAGAAACCAATTAGATAAGAAGCACCCAGCATACCCACACATACCTGCCGGTTCATCACCATAGTATAATGGAGGGGTTGGAGAATGGAAGCATAAAGATCACAGGCCATGACAGTGAGCTGGCAACATTCAACAATACCAAAGAGGATAAAGAAATTCAACTGGGTGAAACAACTGGCAAGAGAGATGGCAGGATGTGAGAAGAGAATATCAAACAGCATCCTAGGTACAACAGTAATAGTATAGAGAGTCTTTATCACAGAGAGATGGCAAAGGAAGAAATACATGGGAGTGCTCAGGGCAGAATCCAGCACGGTAAGGGTGATGATCAGGGTGACTAAGTAGACAAAGAGCACACCCCCAAAAGGGCACTCTGCTGTGACCCCAAATATGAGAATCCCAACAAAATTAATTCAGTCACTGCTGTAACATCATCATCATCCATGTCCCTCAAATTTCATCTGCGGACAAGACCAAGAAAGAGTTGTGAATAGCCCCAAAGAAAACTAAGAAGTAGACACTGCTACAAGAAGAGAGATCCAGGTTATACAAAACAAGAATTTCCCAAGTGTGCAGATTGTGATGGATAAGCATTAGGAGAGTAGAATGTCCTTTCTAAGAAAACTATTATATAAACAATGTTTTTAATTTATCAAATGAAAAATGGAATCTAGCCCAGAGGCAAGTTGATGTATATAACTTCAATGAAGACAATTTAAATCACATGAACCTAGGTTCTATGGGTAGAAAATTCAGTCTTGCTGCATTAAAAGTCAATGAAGGGGCAGCTAGGTGGCGTAGTGGATAAAGCACCAGCCCTGGAGTCAGGAGTACCTGGGTTCAAATCCGGTCTCAGACACTTAATAATTACCTAGCTATGTGGCCTTGGGCAAGCCACTTAACCCCATTTGCCTTGCAAAAACCTAAAAAAAAAGTCAATGAAGATGTGAATGGATATGGATAAAGACAGAGAGAAAGGAAAGGGGGAAAGAAAGAGGAGATAAGAGAGCAGAGAGAAAAAAGGAGAGAAAAGGGTAAAGAAAACTTTGAGGCACACAGTGAGACGCAAAATAAAGAGAAAGGATGGGGGATACCTTAAATTTCAGATGAGATGCCCTTCACCCATGGGGGTCTCTCCCAGAGCTCCTATTAACAACTGCTAGCAGCTATTCCCTTGTGGATCCCCATTTACTATCCCTGAGGTAAAGCCATGTGGGGATCCATGATCTTCAGAGAGAGAGAAGCAGGGAAAAGGCAGGTCACACTATAATCTAGAGGAAAGTAGGAAGACAAAAGGGAAGTTTTGCCCTGACTTTCCTAAGACGCAATAAACAATAGCACCCAACTACTACTCCCTGATCTCCCTGCAATATGGATACAGAAATCTGGGTCAGGAGATAATTCTCCCTCATCTTTATCATCCCAATTCCTCCAAAAGGAATAGAGGATGGAGGATAATATTTCAAAACTATGAAGAGATGTAGGTCCAGAAAGAAGGAAATACATACTCAGTGTTACCAAGTGAATCTAAGTCTCACTGTAACCCTAATTATCTAGATAAGACTAACCAAAATATAAGCAATAATAAAGATAAATACCTAAATGGAATTTTAGAAGATTTCCTTTAATTTTTGAATTTTAACAGAAAAGTTTCTCCCTCTAGATAGATGGTACCATAGCAGCTAGTGTGTTGGATCTGTAATATGGAAGACTGTAATCCAAATCCTATCTCAGCACTGAACTGGTTATATGGCTCTGAACAAATCCCATAATTACTTAGCATAAGTTACCTGATCTGTAAAATAAGGTTAATAAAAATAGCAGTTATATTATAAGGTAATTATGCAGATAAAATGAGATACTTCTTGAAAAATTATTTTCCAAATTTAATAGGATTCTAGAGATGCAATGGCATGTTTTTCACTTATGCATAATACCTTTACAGAAACTGATAAAGTATTAAGGCATGAAAAACTCTGCCAACAGTTTCAGAAAAGCAGAAATATTAAACACACCCTCTATTGAAGACAATTCAATAAAACTATATTCAAAGAAGTGAAACTGGAGAAAGGATTACAAATCATTTCCAGACTAAATTAATTCCTAAGAATTTATAGGTCAAAGAACAATACATAATTTCATTAAACAAACAGCAATTATGAGACAGCAAAATTTTTGTAATGCAGGCAATGCAACCTTAGAGGAAAATATACATCTCAAACCTCTTCTTAATCTGCAGACTAAAAGAATGTAATAATGACTTAGGCATGCCTCTAAAGAATTTGAAAATTAACAAATCAAAAATTTCCAAGTCAACACCAAGCCAGTTACTAAGAAATTTGAAATCACAACAACAATGGCATCAAATTGAGAAGCAAAACCAGGAGCTGGCATCATGAACAACCCCCCCCCAAAAAAAAAAACAGTTAGCAGATTTTATTAAATGAACAAGAGGAAAATCTAATTGCCAGCACCAAAACTGGAAAAAAAGATAACTCAGAAAATGAAGATAAAATAAAAGAAATTATCAAAATATTTTGCTCAATTGGTTACTGATAAAACCATTAAATTGCAGAATTAGTACAAAAATAGCAAGATTCATATTAATTGAAAAGAAAAAGAGATTTTAAATTATCCAGTTTCAGTTGAAAGTAAATTAGATATGAATGAACTCTCATAGCAAAAAGGACAGATTTGCAAGTGACTGTTCAAACATTAAAGAACACTTCATTCCAATACTACTTAAACTGTTTACAAAAATAGGAGAAAAATGATTCCTACCAGACTCTATGATATAACTATTCACTTGAGTGCAAAACCAGCAATAAACAGAAGAAAAATTAAATAAGGGGTCATTATCATTTTTTTTAGGTTTTTGCAAGGCAAATGGGGTTAAGTGGCTTGCCCAAGACCACACAGCTAGGTAATTATTAAGTGTCTGAGACTGGATTTGAACCCAGGTACTGCTGACTCCAAGGCCAGTGCTTTATCCTAGCCACCCTGGGATCATTATCTTTAATGAATGTCAAATGTACAATATTAGCAATAAGGCTATGCCATAGATTAAAAAGATTTTATATTTTTCCACTATGTATTAATATTGTGAATACTGCATTCAATATCAGGGACCCCTGAACAATTAATTCTCCCACAACTTATTTGATAAGATTTCTGAATGTAAGGAGCAGATAGCCAAGATAATAAAGTATTAAAATATCTCCCATTCAATATTTGAATAGTTGTGTTGATAGCTCAAGTGGCTCATAACAATTAGCATTGATATAAACCTTTAAAGTTAAGAAGGCATTTTATAAATATTACCCTATTTTATCAAGGAAGGTATGTACAAACCTACCTCATTTTATTGCACTTAGCTTTCTTGGGCTTTGCAAATACTGAATGTGACTTTTTTAATAAACTGAACATTTGTAGCAACTGCATTACAAGTCTATACTTGCATTTTTTCCAAAATCATGGGCTCATATCATGTCTCTGCATCCTGTTGTGGCAATTATAATAATATGTCAAAGTTTTTTCATTATTATCAAATCTGTTATGTTGACTTATTATCAATGATATTTGTTGTTACTATCATAATTGCATTAGGATGCCATAAACATTGTCCATGTGAGTCATCAAAATTAACTAATAAAAATTCTTTGCTCTGATAGCTCCACAGATCACCTATTGCCATCTCTTCTTGTCTCTGAAGCACAATATTGAAATTAGATCAAGTAATAATCTTCCAAAGTAAGCTAAGTGTTCAAAAGAAGGGAACAATCAACTGATGTAGAAAATTTCATTGATGTCTTATTTTGAGAAATTCTCACAGTCACCCAAACCTTCAGCAATCACCAACCTCATCAGTTAACACACATTACTATGAGATCCTTATTACTAGCTTTCCTTTTTAAAATTCATCTGAAAAAATAAATAAAATGAAATTTGTCTGAAACAGTGGACAATGAATTTTACTAGTCAATTCACCTCAAACATTAAGAGGAAGCTTAAATTTGGATTTGAGACCTCAAACACTATTAAGCCCAAGTTTTTTTAACTATTTTTGCCTAGTCTCAACACTGTCTGGGGGACTATGAGAAATTATCAAACATGCAGGTATAAATAGGTGTAAATACATACACACATGTATATGTGCAGGTATATACATGTATATATTATATGTTTTATATATTTATATATACATATATATGTATATGTATGTATGTGTGTGTGTGTGTGTATATATATATATGTAATTTGACATCATGGATAACTATCCCTGCTCCCTCTCCATCCATCTCCTGCTTGGGAAGTACTTTCTTCTCACTGACTCCTCTTCCCTGTTATGGAAGAATCAACTTTCTCCTGCCAATGAATGGCTTGGTGCTAACAGGAAAAGCTTCCCTGAAAATTTTCACTTTGAAAGGGAAAAGCCTGTCTTTTTTACTCCTTGCTTTAATTTGAACCTTGGTGCTGTGGATTTCCTTATACCACCCCACTGTTTATTCTCAGAATTTTTTCTCAGAGAAAAGTTGCTTTCAAAATACAGTTCAGTTTCTGTATAAAATAAGGTCCATTTCATCATGGGAATTAGACCAATGGAAAACTTTCAAGGCTTTTTCTGCCTCAAGAGAAATGGGATGAAGTTAAAAGTAACTGAGTTTGGGTTTAATTTTTAAGATTATATGAGTTCATATAAACCACTGATCACTGAAAATGTACTTTTGAAATGGGATATGTACTGTGAAAATTGAAAACCTTTGTATAAATTATATAAGGCTCCTATTAATTTTATACCTTTGAATCTTATTCAATGAAGAAAGTATCTTAAAAATGCTTTGCTATTATTTTTCTAAACTTTCTATTTTGTAAAGGGTTAAAAAAAACTTAAAGTACCACCTCACACTCTCAGACTGGTCAATATGACCAGAAATGACAATGATCAATATTGGAAGGAATATAGGAAGTCTGGGGGACACCATTACATTGTTGGTAGAGCTGTGAACTCATTCACACTTTCTGGAGAGAAATTTGGAATTATTCCCAAAGGGCAACAAAAATGGGCATACCTATTGATCCAGTTATACCATTACTGGGTCTATACCCTGCAGAGATCATGAAAAAAGGTAAAACCATTACTTTTACAAAAATATTCATAGCAGTTCTGTTTGTGGTGGCAAAGAATTGGAAATCGAGGGGATGTCCATCAATTGGGGAATGGCTTAACAAACTGTGGTATATGTATGTGATGGAACACTAATGTTCTATTAGAAATCAGGAGGGATGAGAATTCAGAGAAGCCTGGAAGGATTTGCATGAGCTGGTGCTTAGCAAGATGAGCAGAACGAGAAGAACATCATACACCCTAACAGCAACATGGGGTTTATGATTATTCTATAATGGACTTGCTCATTCTATCAGTGCAACAATCAGGCAAAATTTGGGGGTATCTGCAATGAAGAATGCCATCTGTGTCCAGAAAAGAATTGTGGAGTTTGAACAAAGATCAAAGACTATTACCTTTAATTTTAAAAATACCATTATATTATTATATAATTTTACTATCTCTTAATACTTTATTTTTCTTCCTTAAGGATAAGATTACTTAGGGGTGGCTAGGTGGCACAGTGGGTAGAGCACTGGCCCTGGAGTCATGAGTATCTGAATTTAAATCCGGCCTCAGACACTTAATAATTTCCTAGCTGTGTGGCCTTGGGCAACCCACTTAACTCCCATTGCCTTACAAAAAAAAAAGCAATTAAAAAAAAGGATATGATTACTCTCTCATCACATTCAACTTAGATCAATGTATTAAATGGAAACAATGTAAAGATTAATATACTGCCTTCTGTGGGGGGGGGATGAAGATTAGGGGGAAATTGTAAAATTCAAAATAAATAAGTAAATATTTTTTTAAAAAAACTTAAAAATTTTTTGACATGCATATCTTTAAGGAAAATTTGAATTTTTTGACAGTTTAAAAAAAGAATTGTGTGGTAGTAAGAAAAGTCATACATCAGCAGAATGTTCATCTAAGTGAAAATAATTACTATATAGCTGGAAAGTAATGTTTAAAGGTTATTGGAACTGTTTAACAACAATATGTACTAAAATCATAAAAGAAAATATTCTGTGAAATGAATACAATCTGTAATATGGTTGAACAGTATATTAAGAGCCTGGACAATTGTGAAGTCTGAGTAATGTTTCAGATAATAAAAAGGTTACAAGGTAAAAATGAAAACAGTTTTAAAAAAGTCTGGGTTTTTGGACCTTCAGTGAGACATAAAAAATGTATGGAATATGGATTAAAGTATGTTGAGGGGATATGAGCAGATTTGACTTTGAATAAGTAAAAGGACTGATTGAGGAAGTTTTGAAAATTGATTTAAAAACCAATGTAAGAAGAAAAAAGTTAAGAGTTCATTGATAAATTATGAATCTCTTCTGGGTTTGGGGAATTGATTTATAATAAATTGAGATGTGCTCTTAAATGTGATTGGGGTAATTTAAAAAGTAAACATTGAATTTTCACTTATGCATATCTCTAACCATAGACTGAATGGAAATAGTACACATAATATCATATGTTTGGGATATATAGTGCTTGTGTTAACTGCAGTTAACTGTGTTAGTACTGCAGTATTAAAATCATAAAGTAAACTTTTTATGTAATGCTATTTGGAATATAGACTCAGGTGTAATCAAATTCAATTTTGGTCAAATTTGAAGTGAAATACATCTCTCTTAATCTGATGTTTAAGATAAGGCAGAATTTATTGTACTATTTTGCACTAAGACAAATTTGGGAAATGCTTGGATTTGAACATTGTCAACTTGTGGCTTAAGAAAGCTACCTCATTTTTATTTATTTCATGAGATAGTAAAATGTCTGGCATAAGGCAAACATTGTGTATATATTATGTTAACAATTATTATTGTTTCCTTAATAAAGAATATGTGCCTTATGTATAATTTTGTATGAGGATTTTTAATATGAACAGTTTATCATGATGTTAGTTTTATTTTTTAGGTTTTTGCAAGACAATGTGGTTAAGTAGCTTGCCCAAGGCCACAAAGCTAGGTAATTACTAAGTGTCTGAGTCCAGATTGGAACTTAGGTACTCCCTGACTCCAAGGCTGGTGCTCTAACCACTGCGCCACCTAGCCACCCTGATCATGATGCTTATGGTAACAAGAAGTCTAATTTTAAATGCATCCAACTGTTGGAGCCACCTTATAATGAATTTGTTTCAAGTTTCAAGTAATAATAACAATTTTGTCTATAATATGCAAATTAGTAAACTTTTATATATTATATTTTCTACAACTTGCATATTATTGGTATAGGCTGAAAGAAACTAAAAGAAAAATCAGTGGAAAATTGTTTATAAATCAGCTATATTATTTTATTAGCTCTTCTTTTGTAGTTGACATCTAAAGAATTTTATTTTTATTTTATCTGAAGTTAAGAGAAAATTGAATCTACAGTTATTTCATTATCACTTATGAAAGTGTAAGCTATTTGAGTTATTGTTATAATGCTAGAACCTGAAATTGATCATTGGTTGCTATGTGTGAAATAAGGTGATGAAATGAAAACCTTATCTGGATTGCTTCTATGTATTTTGAACAATCTGCCTTAAGATATGGGACTGGGCAGTGGGATTAGTTTATTCTACCTAGCACAAGGGGAGTATCAAAGAGTACAGCCTACTGCAGGATAGAAGGATGGGCAGACAGGGAAGACTGACCCAATTCCCATCTTTGTGTATCAATCAGTTGAGTATAGGTAAGGTCACCAGACCTGAGAAATGAGCCAATTTTGAGACAATGAATTTATAAACAGTGAATTTGGCTTGCTGTAAATCTTAGTTTCTTCCTAAGCTAGAAATTATTTCTAATGATTTGGTATTTATACCAGGACAAATTTGAAATGGAAAAGAAAAATCAAATGATGAATTCTAAGTGAAATCTCTTATGTATGTTGACCTAATAAATTTTTGTTGCTTATCGCATGCAGTTCAAGAGATAAAAAAAAATTACTGTATCCAGCCCTAAACTGGAATTGGTGAAAGTTTGTTATTTAGAGCAAAAACTTTTGAGATTATGATTGTTTTTTTTAAGGTTTGGCTTCAGATATTGTTGTCTGATGGATTATCAAGACATTTAACCACCCTTCAGAAGAACTGATACAAGCTATTCAAAGGGAAGATGTTGAAATGCAACAGGTAGAGTTCTAAATCTAGTAAGAGACTGAAAGGATGCTCTTTGGTCTCAGTATAAGCTAAGCTCCTTCTGGCTCAGTTTCTCTATTGTGCCCTATTTAAAAATAATGTGTCCTCTGCATACCTTTTCATCAAGTAATACCACTTCAAGGTCTATATTCCAAAGAAAGTAGCTTCCTTTATAGTGGCAAAAAAAAATGGAAATTGAGAGGATACCCATTACATGGGGGGGGGGGGTGACTGAAAAAATTGTGGTATAAGAATGTGATGGAGCACCTATCTATGAATTTGCAGAATTCAGAGTTGCAAAACTTTGGAAAGATTTGCATGAACTGATGCTGAATCAAGAGGGCAGAACCAGGGAAACATTGTACACAATAATAGTAACATTTTGTGATGATCAGATAAGGTGGACTTAGCTCTCCTCAGCAGTACAATAATCAAATACTATTCTAAAGAACTTGTGATGGAAAATACCATCCATATCCAGAGAAAGAACTATGTAGTCTGAATGTTTCCATTTAAAATTTTTCTTTTCTTTTTTTTACTATATTGTTGTTTTTGCTCCATTTTGTTCTCAATTCATCATTCACAACTTTACTAATATGGAAATATGTTTACCATAGTTATACATATTTAACCTCTAAAAGATTGCTAAGTTGTCGGGGGGGGAGTAGTTAGGAAGAGAATTTGGAACTCAAAATTTAACAAAAAAGGCGAATGTTTAAAATGAAGTTTGCATGTAGTTGGATTAATAAATAAATGAACAAATGAATGAATAGATGGATTTATTTAGATTTTTTTTAAAAAAGAAAAGGAATGGTACCCACCTTGTTATTCTTCAGTCTGTGCAGTGAAATTATTACTGCATGATTGGTTGTCAAATCTGATAATCCTTTCATTCCTAAATCTCATTATGTAGATTGGGTAAGATCATTAAAGATCAGGGGTATCTTAATCAACCCCCTCTCCACAGTATATTCACTTTTTATTATATATACTACATGCATGTGTGGATTTATACACATATAAAGACAGATATAGATGTCACTTTATTTTTTATATTTTTATCACTTTATTTTTTAAAGATTTTATTTATTTCAAGTTTTATAATTTTCCCCCTAATCTTACTTCCCTCCCCCCACTCCCCAAAGAAGGTAATTTGTAAGTCTTTACATTGTTTTCATGGCATACATTGATCAAAACTGAATGTGATGAGAGAGAAATCATATCCTTAAGGAAGAAACATAAAGTATAAGTGATAGCAAGATCAGACAATAAGATATCAGTTTTTTTTTCCTAAATTAAAGGTAATAGACCTTGGTCTTTGTTCAAACTCCACAGTTCTTTCTCTAGACACAGATGGTATTCTCCATTGCAGAGAGCCTCAAATTTTCTCTGATTATTGCACTGATGGAATGAGCAAGTCCATCAAGGTTGATCTAGATGTCACTTTAAAGTGAACAAAAATCTTTTCACACTGCAACCTGTGAGTTGAGCAGTGCAAGTAGTATTATTAACATAAAGTGTACATGAGTTTGTTAATAGAAATGAATATTGGTTTTTGTTTAGTTATTTAGCAAATAGTGATGAAATTACGCCACGCCATTTTTATTATTTTTTCTATTAAGATAGTCAATTCTGGTTATTGTTTCATATATTGAAAATAGTATTCCCAAGGGGGCAGGTAGGTGGCGAAGTGGATAGAGTACCAGACTTGGAGTCAGGAGGAGCTGAGTTCAGATCCATCCTCAAATACTTTATAATTACCTAGCTGTATGACTTTGGGCAAATCATTTAACCCCATTGCCTTGCAAAAAATACATAGTATTCCCAGAATAAATACAACATGGACATAATGTGTGATCTTGGAATCTACCGTTTAATCTCATTGCTAATATTTTATTTAATATTTTTGGTATGATATTCAATAAGGATATTGCCCCCTTCTTTTCTTCCTTTTTTGTACAATTCTGGTTTGGATATCAGTAGTTGAATCATACAAAGCATCCCAAAGGATTCATTCTTCTATTTTATAAGCAGTTTAATTAGCATTGAAATGAAGTGTTCTTTGGCAAATCCACTTGAAAAAAACCACTTGTCCTGGACCATTTTTGCTTTGAGGGTTCATTTATGGCTAATTTACTTTCATTTTTTGTGAAATACAATAATTTAAATTCTCTATTTCTTTTCAAATTAATCCAGTTTTAATTTAATTTTGATACATTTAAAATATCTTTGATATTTTTATACAAATTCATCAATTTCATCAATGTTAACTGTTTCATTGTATACAATGGCACAAAATAGTTTTTATAATTTCTTTAATCTTCATTTCTTCTGAGTTCTCTTCTTTTCTACTTTTTCAGTTGGCAATTAGATTTTCATCTTGAAATTTTTTTTAAGTATCATGACTTCTTTATATTTATTCTTATTTTTGAACAAATGATGCTTTTTTATATATTACTACAATATTCTTGTTTAAGAGTAAACATAACCCCTCCCCCCAAAAAATATAGACCCTCATGAGCAATAAAGTAAAAGAAAGAGAAAAAAATTGAAATTAAAAATAATAACAATAAAACTAATGATGATGATAATAATGATAATAATAATAATAATAATGATAGAGGCAGGCAGATATCACAGCGAACAGAGCACTGACCCTGGAGCCAAGAGAGCCTGAGCCTAAATCCGGCCCCAGCCACCCAACAATCAGCCAGCTGTGTAACCTGGGGTAAGCCACCCCAACCCCATTACCCTGCAAAAACAAAAAATAAATAAAATAATAAAATATAATAGTAATAATAATGAGAATGATGGTGATGATGATGATGATGATAATGATAATAATAATAATAATAATAATAATAATAATAATAATAATAATAATAGCAGTAGGGGCGGCCAGCAGACAGAGCACTGGCCCTGGAGCCAGGAGCACTCAGGTCTGAATCCAGCCTCAGACACCCAGCAATCACCCAACTGTGTGGCCCTGGGCAAGGCACCCAACACCATTTGCCCTGCAACCCCGCCCCTCCAAAAATAATAGCAGTAATAATAATAATGAATTGCTTTAATCTGTGTTCCAACACCTCCAGCTCTGTCACCAGTGGATCACATTCTTTATGATAAGTCCATCACAAAAGCTATTTCCATATTTTTCCACCGTTGCCATTTGCTGATTGCAACTCCCCCCATTCGTACTTCCCCACCACCATATACTATATTTTCTCTCTCTCTTTTCACTTTGTCCCTCTTCTTAAACATACTGTAGGGTAGCTGAGTGGTGTGGCAGACAGATCAACAGCCCTGGGGCCAAGAGATCCCGAGCCCACATACCACCCCTTAGGCCCAGCAACCACCTGGTACTATGGTCCTGTACAGGCCATCCAATCCCAGTCCCTTGCAAGAAGTTAAAAAAAATGTGCTATATCTGACCACACTTGCCCCACAGTCCACCCTCTCCTCCATCACTCACATCCCCCCCTTTCCCCCATCCCCCTTCTCTCCTTCTTACTCTTGATATCTCTACACCATTGAGTATATATATATGCTGTTTCTTCTTCTAGCCACCTCTGATGTGAGTGAAGGTTCCCTCAATCCCCCTTGGCTTCCCCCCTTCCATATCATTGCAATAGCTCATTGTAATGAAAAATCTTATTATATGAAATATCTTAGCCTAGTCCACTTTTCCTTTCCTCTTACTCCCATTACATTTCCCTTTTAGCCATTGACTCCATTTTTACAATATATTATATCTTCAAATTCAGCTCTTTCCTGTGCTTCATCTATAAAAACTCCTATCTGCTTTTAAATGAGATGTTTCTCATGTGTATTATCAGTATCATTTTTCTATGGAACACATGTAATTCATCATCATTAAGTCCCTCATATTTTACCCTTCTCTACTCTTTATGCTTTGCCTGAGTCCTGTATTTGAAGATCAAACTTTCTGTTCAGCTCTGACCATTTCAAAAGGAACATTTGAAATTCCCCTGGTTAAATTGAAAGTCCATCTTTTTCCCCTGGAAGAAGAAGTTCAGTTTTGCTGGGTAGTTGATTCTCGGTTGCATTCTGAACTCTTTTAACTTCCAGTATATTATATTCCAAGCCCTATGACCTTTTAATTTAGTTGCTGCTAAGTCTTGTGTGATCCTGACTGCAGCTCCATGATATTTGAATTGTGTTCTTCTGGCTGCTTGTAATATTTTCTCTTTGACTTGGGAATTCTGGAACTTGGCTACAATATTCCTGGGGCCTGGGTTTTTTTTTTTTTTGGATCTCTTTCTGAAGGAGATCAGTGGATTCTCTCAATTTCTATTTTTCCCTCTGTTTCTAGGATGTTACTGAATCTGTTTTCCAGATCTGTTCTTTTTTCATTGAGATATTTCACATTTTCTTCTAAATTTTCATTCTTTTGGTTTTGAAGTATTGTGTCTTGATTTCTCATAAAGCCAGCAGCTCCCCTCAGTTCTATTCTACATCTAAAGGATTTGTTTTCCTTAGAAAGCTTTCTTATCTCTTTTTTCCCATCTGGCCATTTCTGCTTTTTAAAGCAGTCTTCTCATTAACTTTTTGAACTGTTTTATCCATTTGACCTATGCTGGTTAACATGCTATTTTCTTCAGCATTTTTTTGAATCACCTTGACTAAGCTACTGACTTCTTTTTCATATTTTTCCTGCATCTCTCTCATTTCTTTTCCCAATTTTCCTTCTATCTCCCTCACTTGATTTTCAAAATCTTTTTCATAGCCTGAGCCCAATTTCCATTTTTCTTGCAGTCTTTAGATGCAGGATCTTGTACTTCCTCATCTTCAGACTGAGTATTTTGACCCTTCTTGGGATCATAGATAATGTATTTCTCAATGGTGTTCCTCTTTTTTTCTCTGTTTACTCATTTCTCCAGCTTGTGCCTGGTTTGGGGGTACTTCCTGAGCTTTGGGGCATTATTAGGACAATCCCTCCACAAGGATCTCTGTGTGTGAAGGTCTGTCTTTGCTCCTGGTTTGTGAAAGATTACAAGTGCACCCCTCTGACACAGGACTGTGGTGGGGGCACCCCTGCTGTTGTATGGGGGGCCTAGGTTGTGTTCAGGATCTGAATGTGGTCAGAGCCCCAGAGTCCTGTTCCAGGTACAGAGGACAGACCTCGGAAGTCTCTCTCCACTCCCCTACCTAGGCTGAGTACTAAAGGCTCCATTGCCTGGTGGCTCCTGCTTACCAGATCCACGTGCTTCCAGTTCCTGGGGCTGGGCAACACTGCTCACTGAGTGCCCTGATGGCTGGTCTTCACTCGCTGGCTCTGGCAGAGGTTCCCCTGCTGATCTTCCAAGTTGTGCCCAGTGGTCCCCGGGGTGTAGGTCATGCCCCCTGCTGCTTTGAGCCACAGCTCCCAGGTGCCCTGGGGCTGCCTCTGGGAGGCTGAAGTTCCCTCACTCTGGTGGCTGCCCCTCTAACCCCATGGAGCAGAGCCTTTCTACTATTTTCCAGGTTACCTTGGGCTAGAGAATTGCCTCACTGGATCCCTCTGTGGGTTCTGCATCTCGAAGATTTAGAGTCATTATTTCATGGGTTTTGAAATATTAGAGAGAGAGAGAGAGGAGAGAGAGAGACAGAGAGAGAGAGAGAGAGAGAGAGAGAGAGAGAGAGAGAACACCTAAGAGATGATCTTCTCCTGTCTCCATCTTGGCTCCACCCCCAATATCATGACCTCATCTTGAAATTTTAATGAAAACCAGTAGCTATTTGGTTAGTTTTGTTCAATGCCAGCTACTAGTTTTACTTCTCAGTTTGATAAACTATTTTTTTTAGGTTTTTGCAAGGCAAATGGAGTTAAGTGGCTTGCCCAAGGCCACAAAGCTAGGCAATTACTAAGTGTCTGAGACTGGATTCGAACCCAGGCACTCCTGACCCCAGGGCCGGTGCTCCATCCACTGCACCACCTAGCAGCCCCAATTGATAAACTATTGCTATTGTTTTAATTTCAAATTTTTTAATATCTGGTTTAGCAATAACTTGGATTTTTTGATTTGTTGCTTTTTTAATTGTTTAACAGGCATGTTCAAGTGATTATCATATTCATTTTTAACTGGGTAGAAAGAAGCAAAAAGTATGTTAGCAGCAGCTAGGTAACATAGAGGATAGAGCACTGGCCTTGGAGTCAAAGGACAGGAGTTCAAATCCAGTCCCAAACACTTGACACTGACTAGCTGTGTGACCTTGGTAAAGTCACTTAACCTATGTAGCCTCACATCCAGGGCCATCTCCAGTCCTCCTGATTCATATCTGGACCCTGGACCCAGGTGATTCTAAAGGAAAAAGAGAGGCTGTTGACTTTGCACAGCACATCTTCACTCAAATACAGTTCCCATAACAATGCATGTCCTGGAATGACCTCCCTTTGAGATTGAAGAACAAATATCAATATTCAGATTAAACGAAGAGTTTTAAAGTATGAATTTTCACTAAGATTGCTTTACATGCATCACAAAAATTCTGTTTCTCATAGTTTTTATTTTCTTTGATGAAATTGTTTACTGTTCTTTGATTGGTTCTTTAATGTGTGAATTTGTTAGAAGTAATTTACTCTTGAATTTATTTTCAATCTTTTTTCCAAATTCCCTTCATTGAATATAGTTTTACTGAATTGTCTTCAGTAGGAAGTATTGAACATCTCTTCTTTTCTGAATTTGTTGGTGAGGTTTTTAAAATTGCCCTAAAAATGCCCAGTCAACTTCTGAAAAGGTATTGCACAAACCTGAAAAACGTTCTATAAAATTTACATAATGAATGAGGCATGGAAAACAATTAACAAGCATTTTTTTAATTTAATCTGAATAATGATGATGTAATTTGATTGCTATTTTTATTCTTACAGATCAGGTAACAGATGCTGAGAAATTAAGCGATTTGGTCAGAGCCACACACAGTCAGTTCTTTGCTGAGATAGGATATGAATTACAGTCTCCTCCTTTCAGGTTCATCACTCTAGCTGCAAAGGCACCAGCTAATCAAAGGGAGAGACTTTTCTGCACTTATTCCTAAATCAAATGAGAGCTTTCATATCAAATTTCTAAAATTCTATTCACATCTTTATCATATCTGTTCTTATTTATCTTTTGGTTAGATTTGTCTAGATATAAAGGATTAGAGTGACTTTCCACTATTATAGTTTTACCATCCATTTCTCCTTGAAATAATAATGACAATAACTAAAATTGATGGAGGGGGCCAAACACAAACTCCAAGACTGCTGTCGAGGTCCTCTCACACTCCATACTATACATCTGACCCTGACCCCGGGTCTCCAGCTGCCCCGTACACATATGCTCCTTCTTCCCTTTTCTTAACACCATTTTTCAAAAATCATACTCTTATTTTACTTCTCTCTTTCATTCCCATTGTGAGGTCTACAGGTGGTTACAGTCAGGACACTGGATGTTCTTCCCTCTCCTAGGAGACTTCCAAGATAGGACCCTGTCTTTATGGCACCCTCTGAGGACAACTCTGGTCATACTACTGAGTCACTCCCAGCTAGAGTGTTCACAGGCAGGGATTTTCTGGGACCTTTTGCAGTTTTCTCTTCCAGCGCTTTTAACTTCTTATCATCTTTTGGTTTAACCCTGGACTGGATGAATGAGTTTATTAAAAGGTCACTTTGGATTCGGGGGCTATTGTTTGATCTGGTACTCTTCTGAAATCGTCTCTGCAGTAAAGGTGGGAGAGATGAGATGTCTGTAGCTTTCACATGGCCAGCTTTACCTAGAATAGCAAGCAATAATTAAGTACTTATTATTTGCAACATGCACAGTAGCAGATGTTGATGATACAAAGAAAAAGAAATGACACAATCCCTGCCATTGAGGAGGGTGCATTTCTATAAGGAGATAGCATGTCTGTATATACAAAATACATAAAATTTGATAGGACACATCAAAGGCAGCTTGGAAGATCAAGAAAGGGATGACACAGGAGGTGGAACTTCAACTGGATATTGAAGAAAACTAGAAATTCAAAAAAAAATGGAGATGAAGATAAAGTGCATTCCAACACTGGAGTTAGATGATGTCCTTCATTCTGGAAGAAGACAATGACACCAGGGGAAGTGATGCCATGACAAGTACATAAACTGTATTTGAGTTATGGGATAATATGCAAAGCTATCTGGGTCCCATTGCCAGATATGAATCAGGACAACTAGAGATGGTCCTGGATTTGAGGCAGGCAGGGGTAAGTGATTGCTTAAGATTACACAGCTAATAAGTGTCAAGTGGCTGAGGTCAGATTATAACTCCCATCCTCCCAACTCCAAGACTAATATTCCATCCACCTAGCACATCCAGAGCAAATGCAGAGATAGGAGACTGAAGAATCTTTTTAAGTGGAACATGGTTTTGAATGAAAAAGGAAATGAGTAATAAGTCTAGAAAGGGAAATTGCAAGTGATTTATGAAAAGAACTAATTTTATCATAAAGTTTTCCCTTATTTGAGCCTCACTGCCTCCTCCTACAACAGCATTGTTCTATGTGAAGCAGAGAAAAATAGCAGTCCTTATCTTACAAATAATCTCCTTCCTGAGCCTTAAGAACTATTCATAGTTCAGCATTCCCCCAAATATTATCTAGAAAGCATGAAACACAATCACTTGAAAAATGCTCATACCCTTCCTTTTCCTCTCCTCTACAATAAATAGGTCAAACAATTGTCAAAATCAAACAGAATATTTCAATTAAATTTATACTGTGACAATGGTGCTTATACCTGGGAACAATATCTCTTTGGTCATCAGGCTACCTTCTCTGGCTCTATTGTTAATGAATATGCACATATGGTAAGAAATGGAGTTACAGATGATCTGAGGGGTCAGAAAATAACCACCGCCAGGATTGCAATAGGTTGATATATTCACATAGGGTAAAGTGAGTTACTTTGATCTGATGATCCCAGAAGCAAAACACCTAGACACAGGATGCAGATCCATCTGAGCTTTGATTCAGCACCTGAAGTAATAAATAAATCCAAAAGGACAGTTCTGGTCATAGAATATTGACTTCATAGTGATAGTGGAGATTAAAGAATTTGGACAGAAGCAGCTATAAACAAGGTCAATATAAAGAAGATTTACCTCCAAATTAGATCAAGTGAAATTTGCATCTGCCACAAGAAAATATGAGTTCCTTAAAGGACTTGTTATATTTGTGACTCTGTATATTGTTCATTTTGCACAATGTCTTGCACATAATAAGAATCTTGTTCAACTGATCTGAATACTCCCTGCTCCTGGTAACTTCAAACTTGTATAGAGCTTATTCTGTGATTTCTTCTAACAACTAAATGAGTTACTAGCATTGAACATAGCCAAGGGAATGCTTTACTAGAGAGGAAGGGGAGGGTACCATTTCGTGGTTCTGGTTCAGAGAAGGATCCCAAGTCATCAGAAGAGGACAAAGTTAGCATATCAAAATTACATTACATTATTCATACCTGTGTCCCTTGAATCATGTTGAATTCACATTCAAATGAAAGTACTAGACTCAGCATATGTACCACAGAATCCAAGTTACAGAAATTCAGATTAAAAGTAATTTTAAGAATGTCAGTGTGTAGCTCACAGCCTCTGCCCTTATACTTGGAGACATCAATGTACATGCTTATATCCTTCACATGCTATCTAACCAGTACAACTCTTGCAAGCCATAAATGAATGTCCCTCTAAAAGTTGGCATCCAGTCTCAATTTGAAGCACCAACATGAAATAGATACCAGATAAAGATTTTAGATGAAAATTGACATTAGGGACCATCAAAAAAGGATGTCCCGCTGAAAAAACAGATCCATCTTATCCATAATCCTCTAGGAATCTCTCTCCTGTGCACAAGATTAAAGAGTTCAACATTTCCTTCTTCTTTTACAAAGACCATGATGGTGAAGAATGCTAAACAAGAAGTGTGAGACACACTTGACTGTACCTATAATAAGTGTTTTTTTATTCCTTTTAGTGGAAAAATAATTGTCTGATTGTTGAAAAATATAAATTTTAATTTACAGAAATCTCTATGTTGAGGAAGGATCTCAACTCACCTAAAAGAAAGTCAAGCAAACCACTGAACCAGGCAAGGATTTCAAAGATGTTTTGTTATCTTACGCCTCAGGGCTCCCATCACCTCCTTGTTCCTCAAAGTATAGATAAAAGGATTGAACATGGGAGTTACAACCATGTAGAAAAGGGAGAGGATTTGGTCTGAGTCCTTAGGAACATTGGTTCCAGGTTTCATGTAGGCAAGGATGGCAGTCCCAAAAAAAAGTATGACAACAAGAAGGTGGGAAGAGCAAGTAGAGAAGACTTTTTGCCGTCCCTGAGCAGAAGCTACTCCAAGGACAGTAATGAGGATGCGAACATAGGAAAACAGAATCAGTGCAAAGGGAGTGGTAATAAACAGCAGAGTAAAAGTAAGATTCCCAACTTTACCCCGGAATGGGTCTCCTTTTGCCAGAATCATAACAGGTAAATTGTCACATAGGAAGTGGTGAACAATGTTGGTGCCACGAAAGGGCAAGGTACAGATCAATAAGGCATTGGTAGTAGCTGTGATGATGCCCATTATATAACAAGCACTCACCATACCCACACATACCTGCCTGTTCATCAAGCTGGTATAATGCAAGGGTTGGCAAATTGCAGCATAACGATCATAAGCCATGGCAGAGAGGAGACAGCATTCAGCAATTCCAAGAAGGGCAAAGAAATACATTTGAGCAAAGCAGCCAGCAGGAGAGAGGGGAGGATGTGAGAAGAGAAGATCAATCAGCATCCTAGGTACAACCGTAATAGTGTAGAAAATCTCTATCACAGAGAGATGCCGAAGGAAGAAATACATGGGAGTGCTCAGGACTGAGTCCAACAGTGTAAGAGTGATGATCAAGGAGTTGCCTAGCAAGGTGACTAAGTGGACAAAGAGCACACCCCAAAAGAGGACCCTCTGCTTGGACCCCAAATATGAGAATCCCAACAAAATAAATTCAGTCACTCCTGTACTGTTATCATCATCCATGCCTCTAAATCTGCAATGGGAAACAGTACCAAGGGAGAGTTGCAATTAGTCCCAAGGAAGAGAAAGAAGTAGACCCTGCTGGAATAAGAGAGACCAAGGTTACACAAAATAATAACTTCCCAAGTGTGGAGTGTGATGGATAAATGTGATGTATAAGCATTAGGAGAGTAGAATGTACTTTCTGAGAAAATTATAACATAAATGATATTTTAACCGATCCGTTGTAAAATGGGATCTAGCCTGGAGGCAAGTTAATGTATATAACATCAATGTACTTCACAAAGTCCTGGATTCAATGAGTAAAACCCTCACTCTTTCATCATTAAAGGTAAAACAAAGATGTGAACAGTTATGGGCACACATAGAAAAATATTATGAGGAGGGGAAAGACAGAGAGCAAAGAAAAGGGGAGAGAAAGAAGAGAGTAGTGATATATAAATAGAAAGAAAGGAATGAAAAGAGCAAAAAAAAAGAAGCAGAGGAAGACTTTGAGGCACACAGAATGAAATACAAGAAGAGAAAGGATGGGGGAAACTTTAAACTTCGGATATGATGCTCATCACCCGTGGGGGTCCCTCCCAGAGCCTCTATTAAAAGTTGCTAGCAGCCATTCCCATGTGGATCCCTGTTTACTATCTCTGAGGTAAAGCCATGAGACTCAATGATCCCTAGAGAGAGGAGCAGGAGAAAGGGAGATCACACTGTAATCTAGAGGAAAGTAGGAAGTGAGAAGGAAAGCTTTACCATTGGATCCTAACCTCCCTAAACAGAAATATTAAAATATGCCCCATTCAGCTTTTGAGGAATTGTGTTGATAACTTGAATGACTCGTACTCATGTATTTCTCTTTAAATAATAATGAGAATTAATAATAATAACTAGCATAGATTTTAACATTAGTAAGGCATTTTATAACTCTTCCCTTATTTTATCAAGGGAGGTATGTACAAAACTACCTCATTTTATTGCATTTGGCTTTCTTGGGCTTTAACAATAATAAGTAGGGTTTTTTAATATATAAATTGAAGGTGTGGCAACTGAATCACAAATCTATTGCTGTACTTTTTTCCAATGCCATTGGTTTCCATCATGTCTCTATGTCATATTGAGGTAATTCATATATGTCAGATTTTTTTCATCATTGTCAAATCTATTATGGTGACCTATTATCAATATTTGTTGTTACTGTTGCGATTGTATTAGGATGTCATAAACCTTACCTATGTGAGACATCAATTTGTTAAGTATTCTTTGTTTAGACTGCTCCACAGACTAGCAATTCTCATCCTGCCTTGCCCTCTGGCCTCCTTTTTCCCTGAGACAAAATACTATTTAAATTAGATCAGTTCTTAAAAATACAAAGGAAACTAAGTGTTCAAGAGAAGACTCAAGTGATCATTATGCCTTATTTTAAGAAATTGCCATAGTCATCTCAACCTGCAACAACCACCAACCCCATAAGTCAGCAGCCATCAACATTAAGTCAAGACTTCTTCAAATTACAACTCACTGAAGACTCAAATAAAGGTTATGATTTTTAACAATAAAATATTTTAATTAAAATCTGTATGTTGTTTTTATGCATTATATTATTACACATTTAATAGACTACACTTTAATATAAATGTAACTTTCATATGAACTGGGAAACCAAAAATTTCATGTGACTCATTTCATTACTATATCTGTTATATTTGTAGTAATCTGGAATATTTTTGAGGTATGACTACTACTACAATTCCTACTTTTAAAATAGGGAAATTAAAATTAAATTAGTCTTGGGCTGAGGAAATGAGAAAACAACAGAAAAAGAAGAACCTGACCATAGAGCAAGGTTAAGTACCTAGACTAAGGTCACAAAGAAAATAAATGCCAAAGGTTGGATTTGAACTCAAATCTTCCTGACTCCAACTTTGATACTATCCACTGCACTGTCTAGTAAGCCACTAAAAGATCTGTCTATCTGGAATATTCAGATGCAATACCATTAGTGCAGTAATTCTAAGTGATATTAAATAAGAATATGTCTTTGGGGGCAGCTGAGTGGTGCAGTGGATAGAGCACCAGCCCTGGACTCAGGAGGAACTGAGTTCAAATCCAGCCTCAGACCTGGCTGTGCAACCTTGGGCAAGTCACTTAACTCCATTGCCTTGTCAAAACAAAACAAAACACAATTCCTCAAAAGCTGAATGGGACATATTTTAATACATCATTGTTTTGGCAATCTGCCCACGATATATAGAAATCACATCATGTGGATTAGGGAGAATTAATTGGTCAGAATCAATTAATCAACACAATCTTCACAGCATACTCATAATATTAATATTGTAAATAATACTGCATTCAATCTATGTAAAACTATTAACATAATATATTAATAGAGAACATACAACTTCATATTTCATTTCCATTATGAGGTCAAAGCTCCATAAGTGGCTGTCCCTAAGAAGACTTTCTCTCCTCTTTGAAGCATCCAAGATCAAGATAGCCTCTTCTGTGATCTCTAAGGACAGCTCAGGTCATACTACTGCTAGTTTTCCTAATCAAGGAGCTTCTGGGACCTCTCTGAGTTGAAAACTTTTCACCGTTCCCTCTTCCAGGACTCTTAGCTCCTGGTTGTCTTTTAATTTAACCCTGGAGTGGTGGAATCAGCTTAGAGAAGGATCATTTGGGATTTGACGGTTATTGCTTCACCTCCTGTTTTTGTTAAAGCATTTCTGGAGTAAAGGTAGGAGAGTTGGGTCCTCTGCGTCTTTCACATAGACACTTTTATCTAGAAAAGCAAGCAATAATTAAGTATTTATTATATGTTACACACTATAGCAGATGCTGGGGATAAAAAGACAAAAAAATGACACAATCTCTGCCAATAAGGAGGTTACATTTCTACATGGAAATAACAAGTGTGTGCATACAAAATGAATAGAATTTGATGAGGCAAGGCAAAGACACTGGCAGCTGGGAAGATCAGGAAAAGGGAAGATACAGGACATGAGACTTCAACTGAATGTTGAAAGAAATTAGCAATTCTAAAAGAGAGAAATGAGGACAAAGTATATTCCAACAGAGGAGTACATCCTGAGAAAGGACTGAGATAGGAGACTGAACAGCCAATTTAATTGAAACATGGTGTGAGTAAAAAATGAAATTAGTTATAAGTCTGGAAAGGTGAATTGCAGAGGCAGCTAGGTGGCACAGTGGATTGAGAACCATCCCTGGAATCAAGAGAACCTGAGTTTACATCCAGCCTCAGACATTTAATAATTGCCTAGCTATGTGCCCTTGAGCAAGTCACTTAACCCCACTGCCTTAAATAAAATTTAAAAAACGGTGAATTGCAGTCACCTTGTGGAAGAAATTAATCTTCTTTATCAAGAAATTCTTTCTTGATTTTGGCCTCATTGCCTCCTGATAGATGTATAGTACCTAAATCAAAGCAGGGGAAAATAGCAGAGATTATTTGTCTTTGATATGATCTCCTTTCTGAGTCTTAAAAACTAGAAACAATTCATCATTCCTCCAAATAATATCTGGAAAGTGCAGACCCTTGGAAAAGGCTCATACCCTTCCCTCTCTCCTCTGCCAGAACTAGTCACACAATAATCAACAACAAATAGCATATGTTCTAGACTTTAATGTTGTGACAAAGGCTGCATGGTATTTGTACATATAGGTAATATCACTTTGGTCATCTGATTTCCTTCTCTGGCTCTTTAACTAATGACTATACTGATATGCAAACAAGTGGAATTGTATGATCTATGTTGATCATCAACAAGACCCAGTCATACTAGAAGAAACAGAGTTGTGTTTAGTCCCCACTGGACAACAGATTAAAGGTATCCTAAAACAAGTATCAGAGTGGGAGGCAAAGGACAATTAGCAAAAGAAAAAAAAGAAATGTAATTAAAGTATCTATTTCGTGCTGCTGTGACCTAGCAAGTGTGTTAGGAATTATAGAAACAAAAAACAAAATGAAACATCTTTATCTTTTTTTTCTTTTTAGGTTTTTGCAAGGCAAATGGGGTTAAGTGGCTTGCCCAAGGCCACACAGCTATTAAGTGTCTGAGCCCGGATTTGAACCCAGGAACTCCTGACTCCAAGGCCGGTGCCTTATCCATTACACCACCTAGCCGCCCCTTTTTCTTTTTTTTTTCTTTTTGAAACATCTTTATCTTAAAGAATCTTACATTCTACTGGAGTAAAACAGTATGTAAACAGAGAAGGCAATAAGATGTGCATAGAAAGTATATGAGAGGGAGGTGGAAGTGGATCAGTAATAAGAGGGCTACTTGCACAGTTGCAAATCCACACTGAATTTCAGCTGATGTCTACCCAGGGGAAAAGTAAGAGCCATTTTAACCAATAGGAACTTGTCTCAAAGAACCAAATGATATCCTAGGGATTAAATGCTTTTGATCAATAAGGTATCAGTGGTTGAATGAAGTATTTTCCAAAGCTGTGACAATGTATCATCTTTATTCCATCAACTACAAGTCAAACTTACAAATATTAAATAATATAGCAACTAAAAGATATGAAGCCAGTTCTCAGATCTAAGTCAAACTTAATGTTTTGAAGCTAAATTTGATTTTAAGGCACAAAAACTCTGCTAGTCATCCAATCAATTTATTGTTATATATACCTCTCTGAAGCAACAAACTTCTCTTTATCTTACTAAAATCCTAATGCAGATCTACAGACGTCTCACACATTTACTGTACTAGCTTCAGAATAAATTTCTAAAAATGTGTATGATTTGAATATATGAAAGAATTTATATGAGTGTTATTTAAAATAATTAAAAATAAATTACTTAATTTGTAAAAAAAGAATGCATATGAGACAGAAGGAAGGAAGGAGAAAGTGCATTCTAGACAGAGCAAACAGCCTGTAAAAAAAGCAGAAAGGCAGGGACTATACTATCATATTTTAGGAACAACAAATAGGCCACTTTGGTTGGAACATAAAGCCATGATGGGCATCAATATGCATGTATTCTTAAAAAAATTAGTTTGGAATCAGATTGTGAATCACTTTAAATAGGAAACAAAGCAATTTTTTATCTTATCCTAAAAATAGGGAGCCGCTAAAGGTTCTTAGAGAACTGATATGCTCAGTAGATGGAGCACTGGTTCTGGAGAAAAGAGAACCTAAGTTCAAATCTGGCCTCAGACACTTTTAATTGTATGACCCTGGGCAAGTCCTAATGGACCAAAAAAAAAACAAAACTGTACCTCAGAGATATTAACTCAGTTGTGTTGAGTCTCTTTCTGGACTCCCTTATCCTTTCCCCAAGCAAGTGTTGAAGGGGCGGGAGACAAGGAAGACAAGTTCTCCCTTTGTACACCAAGGTCTCCAAGGTCTCCATTTATTTACCAAATTACAAGTACTTAAATATCCTCCTCCAGTCCCTGGCCCACTCCCACTCCTGTAGCACTTAGTAAAATAAGGCTCTGGTGCTCAATGACACCAGGTGATGATGGTTTATGATGCTCCCACATATAACAACCCCTAACACAGTTGTCCTAAGAGGACAAGTTAGAAACAGGGAGAATAATTGGATAACTTATTTTGAAGGTCCATACAAAAGGTAAGGAGAACCTGAACTAGAACAATGAGAAAAGACATGGATTCAACACGACTGGGTGATTGGATAGGATGAAAAAGGTAAAGATGACTCAGAGGTTTCAAACCTAACAAAAATAGCACATTAGGAAGAAAGGTGGGTTTAAAGGGATAGAAAATGAGTTCTATTTTTGACTTCTTGACTTGGATTTGGAATGTCTCTGGGAGCTGATGCCTTAGACCTCCAATAGCAGACAGGAGAGTCATCTGAATAGAGAGGAGTTTTAAACTCTGGACTCTAGAAAGTTTAGGAGATCATTCCGAAAAAAGTGAAGAAAAGGAAGACAAAACCTGGGATAAACACCTGAGGTATACCCATTCATAGAGGAGGGACATGAATGATGATATGATAAAAGAGCCATTTCCTAGGGAGAAGTATCAGTAACAAGTGCTATATATTATTAAAAAGAATAGAATATGCAGGAGAGGATATGCACAGCTGCTGAGAAAAAAAGAAAGATGAAAACTGAGATGTGGATTTATGACTCAAGAGATACTTGGGTAGCGTTGGAGAAAGCATCAATGGAGACAGAAAACGGTCACAAGAATAGAAGCTGTAGTCTGGTGACCTGTTGGCCAGTCTGAAACTGGACTTTCAGCTCCCACACTTGCCTCAATGGATGGGGCCCCTATGTGCTGACCTCGAGGTGCGCATGGCAGGTCACAGCATGCTATTCTACTGCACCTGAACTATGAGCCGCTGTGTAGACCTGGGGCCCAGGTGAGAGATTTTTTGTCAGAGCTGAATGAGCAGGAGAGGGAGGATTTTCAGTTGAAACTGCAGGAAACCAAAAATCATCTGAACTTGAGGAGATGACCTTAATGGGATGAGGGCTATAGTCATCCTGGTTGGGAAAAAGTACAGGAAGAGACAACTCTAGTAGATGCTCCCATTGGTAATAAACAGTAAGGATCTCAACTTGGCAGCATAATTTTCAACAGAAACCAACTGAAGGGATCAAGATAGCTGACTTGACTGAGCTAAAGAAAAGGAAAGGAATTATGGGAAATAAGATTCAAAATGTAAAGTTAAAGAATGTTGAAAACTGTTGCTGGAAATAAATCTTTAAGGAAAAATAGACTCTGGAGTGAACGAAGTAACTTAAAATTTTAATACATTCCTGAGTAAGCTTGTGTGTGTGTGTGTGTGTGTGATCAAAGATAGATATTCACACAGTTGCAAAAAACAAACAAGTTTTATCTCTGCCTCTGGAACTTCAGTTCCTTCTCTCAGGTTTTTATTGATTGAGGATTATGCTATTTCCAAATACCCAGGCTATTTCTTGGATGTTACTCCTTAATATGTTACCCCAGCCTGGTCATGTCTCCACATATATGGCATGTTATTTTAATGAATCTTAAGCTCCTCTTCCAGGAGTGAGGGAGTTAATATCTATAATCTTAAAAAGCATTCTGAGAGTAATGTACCCAAGAAACCACTAAGTAAACCCTATTATTACATTAATCATCCTAACTGTCACTTTCTACCAGGATATATTAACTATGTCCTTTGTATTTCACCAATTAAACAAGTCCTTCTTTTGATGGAAACACAAAATATTTCATTTCTTTCACTGCCTCTGAGCTACCCAAGTCTCCTCAGCAAAGAAGATCAAGGAGATGCTATGCAACCAGAAGCTAAGCAGAATCACTGAAGAGAATTTAGACATTGAAGCAAAAATAAAAAATGTCATTTGACAGAGAATAGGATAGAATTAACTTCCTTGATATAAGAGCTTAACTTGTTGGGTTAACTGTGAAATTACAATGCAGAACTTGTGTTAAAAGGTCCCTATGGAAAAGGATTGACATAAGCATGTTTTTGAAAACTGATCACAGTCTGCCTTCTTTAGATAAAGTATAACCTTGCTCCTTATTTCAAATGATCCTTGAACTCCCATCCCTCTATCCTGAGAATTTGCAAATGGAACAATCCCCTAGCACACCCCTACTGCCCACCCCCATCCTGATGACCTAGACAATAAAAAATTCCCTAAGCATGTGACCATATTTATATATAGAGAGAGAGAGAGAAAGAGAGAGATGGATGGATAGATATAGTTTAAGATAAATGTATAGATACAGATATAGAAATATGCTTGGCAAAAGCTAAAACATTAGCTGGCATAAATTTTTTGTGTGTTATTATAATGTCTTTGTATGTGTGCATCTGTGTATGCTTCTCTGTATCATGAATGACCATCTCTGCTCCCCCTCCTTCCCTCTGCTGCTTGGGAGTGTTTTCTTCTCACTGTCTCCTCTCCAAACAGTTATGGGAGTATCCACGTTCTCCCAACAATGAGTGGGTTGGCAGCAAAAGGTAAAAGTTTACATGGAAACTGACACCCTAAAAGGGGAGAGTCTGTCTTTCTATTCCTTGCTCTAACTTGAACCCTGGTATTGAGAATTTCCTTATATCATCCCAATTTTTATTCTTATTGTTTTTTCTCAGAAGCAAAGTTGCTATCAAAATACAGTTCAGTTTCTGTGTAATCTAAGGCTCATTCCATCTTGGGAATTACACCAACAGAAAATTTTCAAGGCATTTTCTGCCTCAAGAGAAATGGGATAAGTTAAAAGGTAATTGGCTTTGATGGTTTTTTCCTAAGATCACATAAGTTAATATCAAGCACTGATCAACATAAATGTCTTTTTGAATTAGGATATGTACTATGAAAATTGGAAATCTTTCTATAATTTATATAAGGCTCCTATTAACTCTCTATGTCTGAACCTTAAAGAAATATCTTGCTACTTACCATATAAGTAAGAAACTAACTTGAAAATGCTTTGCTGAAATTTTTTGTAAACTTTGCAAAGGGTTAAAAACATCTTTAAAGTATTTTGGTTAAGCATTTTTAAAGGAATGTTTGAATTGTGACAATTTAAAAGTAATAATTGTGCTGTGAAAAGTAAAGTGATATATTACCAATATGTTCACCTAAGTGTGAAAAAATTACTATTTACCTGGAAAAGTATAGTTTAAAATAAGGTTTTTAAATGCCATTGGACCTGTTTAACAACTTAAATCATAAAAAAAATATATTTTATGGAATGAATACAGTCTGAAATATGGCTGAATGGTATATTAAGGGAAAGGACAATTGAGAATTGAGTAAAGGGTTTGAGATAATACTCAAAGGGATATAAGGTAGGGGGCAGCTAGGTGGCACAGTGGATAGAGCATTGACCCTGAAGTCAGGAGAAACTAAGTTCAAATTTGACCTCAGACACATAATATTTTCTTAGCTGTGTGACCTTGGGCAAGTTACTGAACCCATTGCCATATTGTTATTGCTAACTGTATTTCCCTCCATTCCATTCTCCCTACTCCCATTTATTCTATTCTCTCTTCTTTCCCTCTATCCCTCCTCAAAAGTGTGTTGTATCTGATTACCTTCTCACATGATCTCTGCCTCTTCTATCACCTACACCCCTCCTCCCCTTCCCTTTGTCCCCTTTCTCCCATCCCTTTCCTCTCCTTTTTTTCTAGGATAAGATAGATTTCTGTACCCTACTGAGTGTGTATATTTTTTCCTCTCTGAGTCACTTCTGATGAGAATGAAGTCTCTCTCTCATACACCCTCACCTTCCCCCTCACCCTTCTACACCTTCTTTTATGTGAAATATCTTAGCCCATTCTACTTATCCTTTCCCTTTTTAACTGTATGTTTCTTTTTCACCCATTAACTCCATCTTTATAATATATTATGCCTTCATATTCCTGTTCCTCATCTAAATATGCTCCTTCTAACTGCTCTAATAAATGAAAAGATTCATATGAGTTATCAGTATCATCTTCCCATGCAAGAATACATGCAATTCAACATCATTAAATCCCTCATAATTTGCCCTTCCTATCCACCTTCTCTATGTTTCATCTGAATTCTGTACTTGGAGATTGAACTTTCTGTTCAGCTCTAGTTGTTTCAAAAGGAAAGTTTGAAAAGTACCCTATTTCATTCAATGTCCATCTTTTTCCCCTGAAAGAGAATGTTCAGTTTTGCTGAGCAGTTGATTCTTGGTTGGGTTGTCATCCAAGCATTTTTACCTTCCAGAATATCATATTCCAAGTCCTACAAGCCATTGATGTAGATACTGCTAAATCCTATGTGATACTGACTGTGTGATCCTGGCTGCTTGTAATGTTTTCTTTTTGACTTGGGAGTTGTAGAATTTGGTTATAATATTCCTGGGAGATTTTATTTTAGGATCTCTTTCTGGAAGTGATCAGTGGATTCCCTAAATTTCTATTTTACCTTCTGCTTCTAGGCTGTTCAGGGCAATTTGCCTGGAGAATTTCTCTAAAAAAGAAGTCTAGGCTCTTTTCCTGGTCATGACTTTCAGGTAACCAAATAATTTTAAAATATTCTCTTCTGGATCTGTTTTCCAGGTCAGTTGCTTTTCCAACGAGATATTTCACACATTTTCTTCTAGTTTTTCATTCTTTTGGTTTTGTTTTATTGTTTCTTGATTTCTCACAAAGTCATCAGCTTCCCTTAGTTTAATTCTAAATTTGAAGGAGTTATTTTCGTCAGAGGGTTTTCTTATATCCTTTAGTCAATTCTGCTTTTTAAGGAACTCTTCTCCTCTTTGACCTTTTGAACTGCTTTTTCCCATTTGACCTAAACTGGTTTTTAACATGTTATTTTCATCAGTATTTTTTGTATCTCTTTCACCCAGCTGCTGCCTTGGTTTTCATGATTTTCATGCATCACTCTCATTTCCCTTCCCAGTTTTTTCTCTATCTCCCTTACTTGATTTTCAAAATCTTTTTTGAGCTCTTCCATGACCTGAAACAAAACCCTATTTTTCTTGGAGACTTTGGATACAGAAACTTTGACTTTGTCATCTTCTGAGTGTATGTTTTGATCCTCCATGGGACTAAAGTAATTTTCTATGGTTTTCTGTTGTTTACTCCTTTTCCCAACCTATGACCTGGTTTTAACATACTTTCCAGGTTTTTGAGTGCTTTTGTGACAACTTACAATTGAGGGACTTCAATTCCTTCAATGTTTTATGAAAGGCTCTGACTGCTCTCCTAGTCTGTGCTCAGGTCTATGGATGACCTCAAGCACTCCCCTCTGCTCTGGAGCTGAGGGGAGTCCCTGTTCTGCTAGGGGCTGTCATTGGACCTGGATCTGAGTATGGACAAAGGAACAGAGTCCTGTCCCAGGTATAGCAAAGAGACCTCCACAGTCTCCCCCCACCTCCTTACCATCTGTAGGCTGAGAGCTCGGATGGGTGGCTCCTCAAGCCTGCTTCTGGTTCCTGGTCAGAGTTGTGCTAAGGGTTGCACTGAGGGCTACACTGACCTGGGTTCCAAGCTCACTCTGATGCAGCAGAGTTTTCCTGATGACCTTCCAAGTTGTCATTGGCAATCCCTAAGCTGAAAGGTCTGGAAATCACCCCTGTTACCATAGACTCAGGTGCCCCACAAATTGTTCCTGGAAGGTTGGAGCTGATTCTCACTGGCCCTTTATGGCCAGGGCTGCACAGCAGCCTATTCCAGCCTGACTGCCTGTGGGTTTGGTCACTCAAGAATCTGGTTAGAGTCCTTAATATGAGCCATTTCAAATGGCCATGCTAACATCTTGGTGCCAGCCCCCACAATCTTTTTAATCAATGAATATATCACACTGGGTTTGGGTCTCTCAAACTCTAAATTCAAACCTCAAAAGCTGAATGAGACATATTTTAATACTTCATTTTCTTGACCTTATATTCTGAAATTTCATCATATAAGTTAGGGAAGACTTTAATTATCAGGGGTATTTTAATCAATCTTCTCTCCACAGCATTTCCACTATATGTTATAGATGTTACATACATGTGTGGATATATACATATGTAACAATAGATATAGATGCTATTTTAAGGCGAACAAAGAATTTTTCTCATCACAGGTTGTGATTCAAGCAGTGCAAGTATTATTTGTAAAATAAAGTTTTTATAGAATTGAGTGCTGACTTTTGTTTAAAAAGTTTTTCAGCACACATTAATGAAATTATGTTACTTTTATTATTTTTGCTGTTAACATTAGTCAATTCTGTTTATTAAGTTATATATATTGAAAGTAGTATTCCCAATATAAATACTACCTGGACATAGTATGCTATCTTTTTAATCTATTGTTGTAGTCTCATTACTAATATTCTTCTTAATATTTTTGGTTTGATATTCAGTAAGGATACTGATCCTTTGTTTCCTTTCTTTTTTTTGTACAATTCCTGGTTTAAATAACAAGGCAATAGTTGTATCAAAGAAAGAATTGGGGAGGATTCACTCCTCTATTTTTGTAAACAATTTGAGCATCGTTATTATGAAGTGTTCTTTGAATGTTTGACATATTTACTTGTAAAACCATCTTTTCCTAGGCTTTTTTGCTTTGAGAGTTCATCTATGGATAATTTACTTTCTTTTTTCTGAAATTGGATCATTTAAATTCCCCATTTCTTACCAAATTAAGCAAATTTTAATTTAATTTTAATCCAATCAAAATAGCTTTGGTATTTTTGTACAAATTCATCAACTTCATCATTGCTAATAGTTTTTTTGTCCAATTGAATAATTGGGCAAAATAGTTTTTATAATTTCTTTTATCTTCATTTCTTCTGAGTTCTCTTTGTTCCACTTTTGATGTTGGCAATTAGATTTTCATCTTGAAAATTTAATCAAATCCAATAGCTATTTGGTTTGTTTTGTTCATAATGTCAGTTCCTAGTTTTATTTATCAATTTAATTTCAAATTGCTTTGAAAATAATTTAGTGTTGACTTGGGGCTTTTGGATTTGTGGTTTTTCTGTTTTCCAGGCAAGTTCAAGTGATTGTGACTTCCATTTAGTCTTCAAATAAGAAAGAATTTAAAGTTATAAATTTTTCACTAAGATTGCTTTATCCTGCTTCACTAGATCTTTTTTTAATTTAAAGCAATGGGGTTAAGTGACTTGCCAAAAGTCATACAGCTAGGAAATTATTAAATGTCTGAGGCCAGATTTGAAATCAGGTCCTCCTGACTCCAGGGCTGGTACTCTATCAACTATGCTACCTAGATGCCCCCTTACAGTGGCATTTACCCTGCATCACAAAAATTTTGTTGTCTTAGATTTGCCATTATCTTTGATGAAATTATTTATTATTCTATGATTTATTCTTTGATGTATGAATTCTTTGGAGGTAATTTACTCTTGAATTGATTTTTAATTCTTTCTCCAAATTCCCTTCATTAAATACAGTTTTAATTTGTCTTCTGTAGACAGTGTGTTTAACATTTCTGTTTTTCTAAATCTCTTGGTGAGTTGTTAATATTGCCTTAATATTCGATCAACTTCTGTAAAGGTGTTATGCATACATGAAAAACATGTCATAACATCTACATAGTGCATAAGATTTAGAAAGTAATTAACAAGTATTATTTCATTTAATCTGCATGATGATCATGTAATATAACTGCTGGTTTTATTATCTCTCTTTTACAAATCAGGTAACGGAAATTGAGAAATTAAATGATTTGGTGAGAGCCATACAGTCAGTTCTTTCCTGAGATAGGATTTGAACTGCAGTCTTTCTGATTCCAGGTTTATCACTTTAACTGCAAAGGCACCAACTAACCAGGTGAAATTTTCTGTTCACATTCAGAAACAGAAAGAGAACTTTCATATTGAACTCATCTAAAATTCTATTTATGTTATCTTATGTGTTCTTATTTATCTTTTGTTTTTTCTAGATAAAAAGTATTACAATTTGACTTCCTACAGTTATAGTTTTAACATGTATTTCTCCTTGAAATAATGATGATAATAATAATAATAATAACCACTGATATAGTTCTTTAAGGTTAGCAAGACATTTTGCAAATGTTTCCTCATTTGATTGAAGGAGGGTTGTACAAGTTTACCTCCTTTTATTGCTTTAGCTTTCTTGGGCCTTACAACTAATAGTGAGTTTAAAGTTTGTGACAACACTGCATTGCAAGTCCATTGCTGTAATTTTTTCAAAATCTATGGGCTCATATCATGTCTCTGGGTCATATTGTGGTAATTGTCATGAAATATGAAAGCTTTTTCATTATTACTAAATGTATTATAGTAGTCTATTACCAGTGATATTTGTTGTTAATATTAAAATCACATTGGAATGCCATAAAACATGCCCCTGTGAGACATCAAACTTAATTGGTGAATGTTCTTTTTTCTGACTGCTTCCCTGACCCAGTCTTTCCTTGTCCTATAGTCCCCCACTTCCCTGAGATACTATATTTAAATTATATATAATATATATATACATATATATATAAATTATATATAATAACCCTACAAAAGTCACTAAGTGTTCAAGGGAAAGGAAAAGTCAACTGATATAGCGAACTTGTCTTATTTAAAGAAATTGCCATAGCCATCTCAAGCTTCAGAAACCACTGCCCTCATTAGTCAGCAGCCATCAATATCAAGTCAAAACATCAGCTTATAAAGAAATTACAATTTACTGAAAACTCAGATAAAAGTTTTTACTTCTAGCAATAAAATATTTTAATTGAAGTATATATGTTGTTTTTAGATTATTACATATTTAGATTATATTATTACATATTTAATAAACCAAACTTTAATATAAATAGAATTTTATATGCACTGGGAAGCAAAAAAACTTCATGTGACTCATTTTGCTACTATTTTTGCTTTATTGTGGTGATCTGGAACCAAACTCACATCACAATATCTCTGAGATATGGATGGACTCTTATTATTCCTACTCTTAAAATAAGGAAATTAAAACAGACAGAGATGAAGTGCCTAGCCTAAAGTCACATGGAAAATAAATGTCAAAATTAGATTTGACTTAAGGCCTTCTCAGTTACAAATCCAATACTCTACCCACTACACCACCTAGCAACTACTAAAAGATCTACGATCTGGAATATTCAAATGCCACATCATTAGTGCAGCTGGATAGATATTAAGCAAGGAAAGAAGTTTGTCTTAGGCATTAACTATGATTCAGGTACCATGTTGAGCACCTTACAAATATTATCTCATTCAACTTTCATCACCTAAAATGTAGGTGATATTATTGTTCTTAGTTTATCATTGAGGAAAGTGAGGCAACAAAAATAAAGAAATTTACTCTAGGGTCAGAGAAGTAATGGGGATCTAAGACCAGTTTTGGACTCTGGTCTTCCTGACTTCAGGCTCAGCCCTCTATCCACAGGCACTACCCAACTACCTTTAAGTGTCTCTTTGTATATTAATATTAATATTAATATTGATTCATTATTCATGATGAATTGAAGCAGAATGAAGTTTCCCTGTTTATCTCTTTTAATCATGTTTATTTTTACTATTACACTGTCTGAAATCATGATTACCACCCTTCCTTTTTAAAATTCACCTGAAAGAGAAATAAATTTTAGCCCAGTATAATTCTGTTTATGTCTATGTGTTTCTTGTAAACAATTTGTTAGACTTACATTTTATGAGTGATTTCATCCCATTCATATTTGTGGTTATAATCATCATTTATGTATTTCCCTACATCCTGTCCTCTCCATACCCTGCCACTATACCACCACCTTCTCCAGCTATGCCACAATTTACCTGCTGATGATAATGTATATGTGAAATTCTATGTGTGTGTGTGTGTGTGTGTGTGTGTGTATGTGTGTGTGTAAAACTGTCCAATTCAGATGAAAGTAAGTTTCATATCACACACTCCTCCATACTTTCCCCCATAGTTATGGACTCTTCAGCACACATTCCCTGATTATATGTAATAGTAAGTTCCCTCCTCATTTTTCCCCTAATATATTGTCCTTTCCTTCCTTTTTCTTCCATTTTTTTAATCATCTCGTTGAGTCATTTCTTTCTTTCATTTCCACTATGAGGTCAAATCTCTATAGGATGCTGCCCATACATTGGGTGCTCTTCTCTCCTCTCTGAATCTTCCAAGATAAGAATCCTGCCTCTTCTGTGCCCTCTGAGTACAATTCTAGTCATACTACTGCTTCACTGTACTGCTGGAGATTTCCTAGTCAGGACCTTTTGCACTGTTCCCTCCATGAGACTTCTTAACTTCTGATCATCTTTTAGTTTAACCCTGGATGAATCAACTAATAGAAGGGTCACTTGGGAGTTGAGGAATATTGCTTGATTGGTTGCTCTTGTTAAATAATCACTGGAGTAAAGGAAGGGAGAGTTGGATGCTCTGCACCTTTCACTTGGTCAACTTTTCCTGGAATAGCAAGCAATAATTAATCATTTATTTTATGCCACAATGTGACAGATGCCGGGGAATACAAAGATAAAAAATGACACAATCCCTCCCATTAATATGGTTACCCTTCTATAGGGAAATAGCTTGTGTATATATTCAAAAGAAATAAAAATCAGTTTGATGAGAAAGGGCAAAGGCACTAGCAACTGGAAAGATCAGGAAAAGGGATGATATAGGAGGTGCAACTTCAACTGTGAAAACTAGGAATTCTAAAAGGTAGAGATGAGGACAAAGTGTATTCCAACAAGCAAGGACAAACATAGGAGACTGACTAGTCAATTTAAGTGGAATATGGTTGGAGTAAAAATGAAATGAGTTATAAGTCTGTAAAGGTGAATTGCAGTAAGTAAAGTAACTATCCTAAAAATGTTTTTTGATTATAGCCTCTTTGCCTCCTCCTACATCCACAGTACTTAATCCAAAGCAGAGAAAAATGGAAGAGTCCTTGTCTTCCACATGATTTCCTTTCTAAAGAAAGCACTATTCATAATTCAGCACTCCCCCCAAATAATATCTGGAAAATACTTAGCACAGACACTTGGGAAATGTCATCAGCTTCCCTTTCCCCTCCTCTTCTATAAACAAACCAAACAATTGTTAACATCAGACAACATATTTCCTAGACATTAATGTTGTGACAATGGTGTAGACAGCAACTTCTCTAGATCTATCATTAATGACTATTTGTATATGGTAGCAACTGAAACTACAGATGATCTGAGGGGTCATCACCACCAGGATGGCAACAGGGTGATATAGTCAGAAAGGTCAAAGTGAGTTAGAGAGATTAGGTCAGATCTGCTGATCCCAGAAGCAAAAGAGACAAAGGATGAATATCCATCTCATCTTGGATTAGGACTAACACTTGATAGAGTTAATAATTTCAAAATGATGGAGCTGGGCAGAGAATATTAACTTCACAGTGATGCTGGAAATCAGAGGACTTGAATAGAAACAGTCATAAGCAAGAATAATCTAAAAAAGACTTACCTACTAATTAAGATCAAGTCAAATTCAGCATCTTCTGCAGTAAGATCTGAGTTCCTTAAAGGAGGACTTATTACATTTGCGTCTGTCTGTCCTCAGCACCTTGCACAATGTCTTCACAAAGTAAACACTTGATGAATACTTATTCAACAGATCTAAATATTCCCTGACGCTGGAATATAGTCATTCTCTGGTTACTTTTCAGGACTACAGTGGTTACTGCCACTGAAACAACCCAGTGCAATGTCTTACTAGAGAGGAAAGGGAAGGCTCCCTTTCAATGTTTCAGTACAGAAAGGGGTCCCAAGTCTTCAAGGAGTGGTGTCTGAGATGTGTCAAAGCTGATATATCACAATCGCAATGATTCAGTCATGTCAGCAACCCTTAATCCATCTGAATCCCTCTCAGATTCCTAGAATCGGCAAACACTTATATACCCAACACTCCCAAATTATATCTCAGAATCCAAATCACAGAATCTCAGGATTCTTACCTTCAGGAGGTCAGTATCCAACTCACACCTCTGCCCCTAAATTTTAGCACTTCTATACAAATGTGTGCGTGTGTGTGTGTATAGATAGATAATTATTTATTTCATACACTGTCCACTGTCTTGCTAGTTCATCTCATCCAACCCATGCCTGAATATCTGAAAGATCCAAAAAGGTTATCCAAAAAGTATCACACAGCTTCCACTTAAAGTATAAAACTGAAAACAGGTACCAGATTGTATCTTAAATGAAAAGGAACAGAGATTCCTGAGACTTTCAGAAAAGGAAGGCTGACCTTCTGAAAGACCAGGCCCATCTTATTGATAATGTTATAGGAATTTTCCTACTTTGTAAAAAATGTTGGAGTCTAGCCTACTCCTCCCCCCCACTTTAGAAAGATCAAGCCATGATGGTGAAGAAGACCAAATACACAGAAAGAGATTTGCTTTGAGACAAAATTGATAGAGGAATTTGTTTTCCTTGACTTTACAAAGGTTTTGTTGTTCTTTTCTTTGGCGAGGGGGGGGTGAAATAACAAATAAATGTCTGATGGTTGTAAATTATAAACTTTAATTTAAAGTAAAAGCAAAGAACAGTATGCATGTCTCCACTCACCAAAAAGGAAGCCAAGTAACCACTGGACCAGGCAAGGACCTCAAAGTCATTTTGCTGCCTTACACCTCAGGGCTCCCATCACCTCCTTGTTCCTCAGAGTATAGATAAAAGGGTTGAGTGTAGGAGTTACAACTCTTTAGAAAAGAGAGGATTTAGTATAAGTTCAGGTTTCATGTAGGCAAGATTCCCTGTCCCAAGGAAGAGTGTGACAACCAGGAGGTGGGAAGAGCAAGTAGAGAAGACTTTTTGGCATTCCTGAGCAAAAGCTACCCCAAGGATGGTGATGAGGATGCACACATAAGAAAATAGGATACAGTACAAAAGGTTCAATGATAAAGAGAAGGGTGACAGCAAGATTCTCAACCTTACCCTAGAATGTGTCTCCATTTGTTAGTCTCAAAACAGGCAAAATGTCAGAAATTGATGAATAATGCTGGTGTCATGGAAGGACAAGGTAAAGATGAATATAGAGTAGGTAGTACCTGTGGTATTTCCCATTAGATAGGAATCACCCACCATATCCATACATGCCTGCTGGTTCATCAGCATGGTATAATGCAGGGGCTGGCAAATGGCAGTATAATGGTTATAGGCCATGGCAGAGAGCATGAAGCATTCAGCAATACCAAAGAGTTCAAAGAAATACATCTGGGTGAAGCACATGGAAGGAGAGAGGGCAGGATATGAGAAGATCACTTAGCATTCTAAGAACAATAGTTGTAGTGTAAACAATCTCTATCACAGAGAGATGTCGAAAGAAGAAATATATGGGAGCGCTCAGCTGGGTCCAACAAGGTAAGTGTGATGATCAGGGAGCTGCCCAACAAGGTGACGAAGTAGACAAAGAGCACTCCTCAAAAGAGGACACACTGCTGGGCCCCCAAATATGAGAATCCCAACAAAATAAACTGTCATTGCTATTCCATTATCATCTCTTTGTCTCTAAATATGCATCTGAGGACAGGACCAAGGGAGAATTGTAAATAGTACCAAAGAAGAGAAAACAATACTCACTCTAGTAAGATATATCCAAGTAAGACAAACAAGAACTTCCCAGTAGTATAGATTGCAATGTTATTTCTGAAAAACTTATAACATAAACTATTTTTAACATTCAAATGTAAAATGGGATCAAATTGAATATAATATCAATTTGGTTCTTTTCATCTCAGAAGAAAGCTCTGGGTTCTATGAGAGAAAATTTCTGTCTTTCAGCATTAAAGGTATCTGAAGATAGAGGCATATATCAAGAAATATGAGGAGGGGAAAGACAGAAAAGAAAAGGGGGGAGAGAGGAGAGAAGAGAGATGAAATAAAAAGGGAAAAAAAGAGTGAGGAGAATAAAAGAAACAGAGGAATACTTTGAGATACAAAGGTGAGACACAAGATAAAGGATGAGGGAAATTTGAACTTTAAGATATGCTCCCCAACACCCGTGGGTATCCTCCCCAGAGACCCTATTAGAGGTAAGGCAGCTTATTCCCCAGTTTACTGTCTCTGAGCTAAAGCCCACGAGGATCCATGATCCCCAGGATGGCGAGTAGAGAAAGGGAGATTATTGTAATCGAGAGGAAAGACAGAAGAAGGGAAGCTTTGATCTTAGAGCCTGATCTTCATAAGGAGAAATGAACAATAACTAATCAGCTCCTTTCTCCCTGAGTTCCTTGCAATGTAGAATCTGAGTAAGAAAACACCTCAGTCTCATCTCTGTCATTCCAATTCCAGCAAAAGAATTAGACAATGGAGAAAATATCTGAAGTCTGTGGAGAAATGTAAGTCCAGAAAGAAGAAAATACTCTGCCAGTGTCAGCCAGTGAGTCTACAGCAGATGTCCTTGTAGGATGCTAAGAAGAGGATTTTCAAGATGCTTGCGTACTGGTCAAGATGGAAATCACCTAGTTTTCCTCCTCTCAGTCTTTAGGTGGTTAACATTGACACAGCCTGAATAAATCAGAATTTGATTAACAAACAAGCCTTCCTATCCTGATGGAAAAGAGAAAGCCATAAAACCACATTGTTCTTAAGAATGTGAAGTTAAGTTAAAGGGCTGGCAGACAGATGGTATGATAGGTTACCAACTGTGCTAGGAACCTAGAGATAATCATAGCCAACACTCCACCGTAAACTGGAGCACAGGTTAACCAAGGAGGATAGGATGTCTGGCAAGAGGGAAGAACTGCCACAGCGGCTGCCAGTTCAGCTACCACCATTGCCAGAAAATTGTCAAAGGAATAAAATCTAAGATAACAAGGCAAGGGCAATAATTTTAACTGTAATAGGAATCAAGAGACCTTTGATGCTCTCTTACGAGCAAGGTTCTTTTATCTAGTTCTCCTCCATATTAGCAGAGATAACTCCCTTCCATTGGTTTGGTTATTCTTTCTGTGACCAGAGATACAATCTTCAGTTAAGCTGACTGAGGCAAATCATCTCACCTTCTAAAATAGAAAAGAAACATGAATGCTTCTAACTTCCTTTGCCCAACAAAGCATGAAAGGGATGAAGCAATAAATACTGTCTGCTACTCTTGGGTATGAACCACACAAACTATAAATGCAACTACTCAAAAGCTAAATGAGATGTATTCTAAAACTTCATTGTTTTGCTCTCTGCTCCTTACATTCTCAAATCTCATCATGTTGGTTAGGGAGAGATTTTATTGATCAGAGATTCCCTAATCTAACCCTTCCCTACAGCATGCCCACAATATATATTATATGTTATATTCATTTGCAAAGATATATATATATATATATATATATATATTCATATATATGTAGAAACAGATTACAGATAACACATTAAGGTTAACAAAACTCTATTCTCACCACAACCTAGGAATCAAGAGTGCAAATATTATTATTATTGACATAAAAGTTCCTATGAGTTATTAACAAAAGTAAATGTTAAATTCTATTTAAAATTTTCTGCTTATATTAATTATGTATTTTTTTATTTTATTTTTTGTAATTAACATGGTCTATTAGCATACCTTTTCTTATGTTGAACCCAATATTCTCAATATAAATTTAAGCTGGATGTAGTATACAATCTGTTGGTTGTAACCTCATTGTTAATATTTTACTCAATATTCTAGGAGTGACATTAGGAATAAATGATCACTTCCTTTTTTGTATCTTTATGGATTAGGTATTAATATTTGAATGATAGAAATACTCAAATAGGATGAATTCTGTTCCTCTTTTTGTAAAATGTTTATATACTGTTTGAATGAATTGTTCTTTTATTATTTGATAAATCCAACTTTTTATGTATATATATTTTTTTGCTTTGGGAAGTCATTTATGACTAATTTATTTTCTTTATTTTCTGAAACTGGATAACTTAAATCCTCTATTTCTAACCAGCAAATCTGAATCCTTTGTGTTCTTGTACAAAGTCCCTCCATTTCATATAAGTTAAATGTTTTACTGGTATACAACTGACCAAAATAGTTTTTGAGAGTTTTACTTTTTATTTCTCCTTGAAATAATAACAATAATAATATTAATAACTTGCATTTATTTAAGTCCTGAATGATTATAAAACACTTTACAAATATTAGCTTGCTTTCTCATCACAACAAACTTGGGATGTCCAGGCAAAACTTGTTTTATTGCATTTTACTTTAGTTGTGCTCTGTAGACATTGCATTTTTTTTTAATAAATTGAAGATTTGTGTTATAACTCTGCATTACAAGTCTGCTTTTTGTCCAGTGCCATGGACCTATTATCTGTGATATTTGTTGTTATTATTGTAATTACTTTGGGATGTCATAAACCATACCCATGTGAGACATCAACTTTATTGATAAATGTTCTTTGTTCTGCTTCATTGACTTCACTGACTGCTTTACTGACCAGTTATTCCCCCCTGGCTCTCCTTGTCCCCTGGTATCCCTCTTCCTGAGACAAAACTACATTTAAATTAGACCAAGTAATAACAAAGGCCTCTAAGTGTTCAAGGGAAAGGACAAGGCAACTAAAGTAGCAAACTTCATTGTTGTCTTATTTTAAGAAATTGCCACAAGTCATCAGCCATCAACATCAAGTCAAGACATCTACAAGCAAAGAAATCACAACTCATTGAAGGCTCGGATAATCACTTTTAGAATAAATTTTTTAATTAAAGGATGAATGTTGTTTTTAGACATATTATACATTTAATAGACTATGTAATAATATAAATATAACTTTTATATGCACTAGAAAATGAAAAAAATCATGTAACTCATTTTATTACTATGTTTGCCTTATGGTGATCTGTAACAAAACTCATAAAATCTCTGAGGGATGAATGTATTATTAATATTCCTATATTTGAAATAAGGAAATTAAAGCAGACAGAGGTTAAATGCTTAGCCTAAGATCACACAACAAATATATATGAAAATATGGATTTGTATTTAGGTCTTACTGACTCCAAATCCAATACTCTACCCAGTGCACCACCTAGCAACCCTCTAAAAGACCTACCTGTCCAGAATGTTCAGATACTAGGCCAATCAGTATTTTTGGATAGATATTAAGCAAGAATAGAAGCCTCTGCAAAGTACTGACTCAGTCACCATTCTGAGTACTTTAAAAATATTATTTCATTCAACTCTCATAACAACCCTGAAAAGCAGGAGGGCGATATTATTGTTCCTACATTATAATTGAGTAAACTAAGACAAGTAGACATAAAGAAACTTACCCAAGGTCAAAGTGCTAGTGGAAGTCTAAGACCAGATTTGGATTCTGGTCTTGTTAACTCCAGGCCCAGCTCCCTATCCACAAGCACCACCTAGCTACCTCCAAGTGTCTCTTCATTATATTAAGTATTAATATTGATTCATTAATCATGGTGAATTGAAGGAGAATGAATTTTCCCTGTTCAAATCTTTTAATCCTGTCTATGTTGTCTGTTGCTCTATCTAAAATCATGATTACTATCCTTCCTTTTTAAAATTCACTTGAAAAAATAAATAAAATGAAATTCACCTGAAACAGAAATAAATTTTAACCCCTCCCTTTTGTATAATTCTGTGTGAGTGAGTCTATGTGTTTCTTATAAAAAATTTGTTGGATTTCCTTTTTGTGAGTGACTTCATCCTATTCATATTTGTGGTTATAACCATCAAATATGTATTTTCCTCCATCCTGTACACTTTTTTTCCTTTGTACCCCACACACATAACTTTCTTTACAAAGAATGTGGTAAAAAAGAGAAGTTTGCTTAATATTTTAGTGATAGATAACTGAAGTGATCTCTTTGTCCCAATGCTCCTCTTCCCTTCTCCTTACCTAATACCTCCTCAAATTCTTATTCTTTCTTTCCTCTTAATCTCCCCTTCATGATTCATCAGAGCCACACTAGAATTTTTTTGCTTATACCATCCATACTGCCTCTAAACCATCCCCTTCCCCAGTTTCCCAACAGGGATTAATATATTTGTGTACCAAAATTCTGCATGTGAATGTGTGTCTAAAACTTTGTTAAAGCACTTTTGGTCTAGTTCACATGAAAATTCAAGTTAACATATTAACCACCCCTTCCTCCATAATTATGGACTCTTCAACAAACATTCCCTGATTATGTGAAATAATAAGTTTCTGATCCTTTTCCCACATTTTTCACCTAAAATATTTTCTTTTCCTCCTTCTTAAGATTATTTTTCTTAAATTACTTCTTAGGTTACTTCTTATTTCATTTACAAAATGAGGTCAAAGTTCTGTAGGTGGTTGCCCCTACAGAACAATGGGTAGCCTTTTCTCCCTTCTGAGGCTTCCAAGATAAGGATCCTATCTCTTCTGTGCCCTTCTGAGGACCCTAATCATATTACTGCTTTACTCTACAGGTGCAGTGTTCCCAGGCAGGGAGTCTCTGGAACCTTTTTCACTTTTTCCTCTTCCAGGGCTCTTAGTTTATTATCAAATTTTGCTTTAACCCTAGGCCGGATGAATCAATTTAGTGAAAAGTCACTGGGGATTTGAGGGTTATTGCTTAATCTGATGCTCTTGTTAAATCATTGGTGGAGTAAAGGTGGGAATGTTGGGTCCTCTGCATCTTTCACATGGCCATCTTTACCTGGAATATTAAGCAATAATTAAGCATTTATTATATGTCACACTTATATGGAAAATCCTGGAGATATAAAGACAATAATGACACAGTCCCTACCAATAAAAAATTTTATCTTTATATGGAGATACATGTGTGTGTGCATACATATATATATACATATATATATATATATATATAATAAAATTTGATGGGACAGAATAAAGGCACTGGTAACTGAGAAGATCAGAAATGGAATGATACAGGAGATGGGACTTCCACATGAGTGTTGAAGGAAACTAGGAATTCTAAAATATGGAGATGAGAACAAAGTGCATTCCAACATGGGGTTATATCCTAAGCAAAGACAGAGATAAGAGACTGGACAAATGATTTAACTGGAACATGGTGGGAATAAAAGATGAAATGAGTCTGTAAAGCTGAATTGTAGTCAGCTTGCAGAGGAAACTAACTTTTTTATAATACTCTTCCTTGATTTTGACCTCAACGTCTCCTCTTATACTCACAGTACACAATACAAAGCAGATAAAAAATGGCAGAGAATCTTTGTCTTCCATATGATCTCCTTTCTGAGCCTTAAAAACTACACACAATTCAGAATTCCTCTAGATAATATCTGAAAAGCATTTATCATGGACACTTGGAAAATGCTCCTACCATTCCCTCTCTCCCCTTCTCTACAACAAACAAGCCAAACAAATGTCAAAATCAAACAACATATTGTTTTTACCTTAATGGTGTGACAAAGGTTGCCCAATATTTGTGTATGTGTGCAGTATTGCTTTGGTCATCTAGTTCCCTTCTCTGGCTCTAAAATTAATGACTATGTTGATATGCGAACAACTGGAATTATATAGTCCTAGTTTACAATCAACAAGACTTGACCATAGTAGGAGAGACAGAGCTGTCCTTGGTCCCTTCTGACAGCAGATCAAAGTAACCCAAGTCAAGAATCAAAGTGGGAGGCAAATGACAATTAGCAAAAGAAGAAAGAAATGCAATTAAATTATTTAGTTAATGCTGCTGTGTCCCAGTAGCTGTGCTAGAAATTATAGGCACAAAAATGAAAATGAAACACCTCTGTTGTAAAGGATGTTACATCCTTCTGGAGTTGTACAGCATGTACACCAGAGAAGGCAAAATGATATACATAGAAAGTAATTTCAAGAGGACAATATTAATGATTGGTGGGGATGAAGTGGAGGCAGAAAATGAGAAAGGTTAGACTTGTTGAGAGCTATGCAATAAATGAGACAAATGAGGATGAAGTACACTCCAGATATAGGAAACAACCTGTTAAGTAGCAGAAAGGTAAGGGCTATACTGTCATATTTGGGAAAGAGCTCAATACCTCAGTTCTAAAGGTCAAGGAAGAATCAAAAACTTGATCACTCAGATTGGGAGATATTGAGAAGCCTGTCTCCTCCACAAGTGATTCATTCTCAAACAAAAAAGTAACATGATCATAATTCTGAAAAGTTTAAGAAAATATACAGAGATTATTGATAATAGCTCAGTGGCTGAAAAGTGGAGAGAGCTTTTTGCAGATTTTATTTTTTCATCAAGAATGCTATCCAATGTAAAATCACAGAAATAAAACTTTCTTTCTTTGAAAAAATAGGAGGCTGTGATGAAATGAAGGAAACCAGTAGAGTCCAGGTTTCTTTTTTCTCCTAGGAGCTCATCAGAGGTAGAGGAAACATAGTATAATAGTTTGCCACAATCAAGTGAAAGTTTTTGAAAGGTGGTGGAGTTCTTTTTTTTAGGTTATTTTTTTTTTGCAAGGTAATGGGTTAAGTGACTTGCCCAAAGGCCACACAGCTAGGTAATTATTAAGTGTCTGAGGTCACATTTGAACTCAGGTCCTCCTGACTCTTGGGTCGGTGCTCTATCCACTGCGCCATCTAGCTGCCCCAAAGGGGTTCTAAGCATCTTTGCATATAGGAAGGAAGGAAACTAGATAAAAAAGTGAAGATTGGAGAGAAAGAATAATCAAAAAGTTCGAGCTCCCATTGAGTTTGAAGAGAAGTGATCAACAAAAGAGGAGTCAGGCTAACTTTGCCTCTAAGACTGCAGCAAAAAATGGAAGAATGAAAGATGTTGTTAAAGAGTATCTGAAATGAGGAATTGAGAAGACAGAGTTCATGCTAATAGCCAAAGTATGAAACAAAATCATCTGTTTAGAAGGAGGGGGAGGGTGACATCAATGACTGGAAATAAGAAGATGTGGAATAAAAAGTGTACCAAGGGATCAATCAGGGAAAAGTCTATAACCTGGCAGCCAGAGGATTTAGCCAAGATATAATAATGATAATAAACATTTTATATAGTGTTCACTATTTGCCAGGAACTCTGCTAATCACTTTATAATTATCTCATAACAAACCTTAGAGGCAGATGCTAATATAATGGTCAATTTAAATATCAGGAAACTGAAACTGAGAGAAGTGAAGTGACTTGGTCTCTATCATCCAGCCACTAAGTGTCTGAAGTCAGACCTTATATCTTGCTGATCTCAGATCCAGAGTTCTATCCACTGTTCCATCAAGCTGTCAAATTTGTAGTTAACCTGTTCAGTCAAGTTCTGTGATTTTTGTCAACTCTATGTAAGAAAGAGAGGAGCAGGGCAGCTAGGTGGCACAGTGGAAAGATCACCAGCCCTGGTGTCAGGAGTACCTGAATTCAAATCTGGCCTCAGACACTTAATAATTACCTAGCTGTGTGGCCTTGGGCAAGCCGCTTAACCCCATTGCCTTGCAAAAAAAAAAAATCTAAAAAAAAAAGAGAGGAGCTAGATTATGGGGGAAATCTAAATCTTGGCTTTGGAATGGCATAAAAGTTGATGGCATAGGGTATGAGAGATGTAAGGCTAGAAAAGAGTATAAAATTGAACTGGTCAACTTGAGCTTCAAGATGGTGAATGAATTGTCCAAAGCCAGGGTACTTGTACAGGATTAGGTAAGCAGTGAAGGTAGAAATGAGTTCAGAACTGCCCTGAAAACAAAGAGAAAATGGGGGCGGGGGGGGGGGGGGTAAGAGAGATAAAAATACAAATAAGGAAATTAAATGGCATATAGAAGAATTTTGGTTTTCTGTATTGTGAAGTTAGGACTCTTGTGAATATTGATGGTGAGAGAGAGAGAGAGAGAGAGAGAGAGAGAGAGAGAGAGAGAGAGAGAGACTGAGGAGGAAATGAAATGGAATGCCAGAGTGTTTGAGGGATACAAACAGAAGGGTCAGCTAGGTGGTGCAGTGGATAGAGTACCACTCATTGAGATAGAAGGACTTGAGTTCAAATTTGACCTTAGACACTTAATTGTCTCATCCTGAGCAAGTCACTTATCCTCAATTGCTTTCAAAAAAGAATGAAGTCTGAGAGCCTGAAGGATGATATGAGAGGTCAGTATATAATCATCACCAGGATTTCTAAAAGGGTGAACTATTTAGATAGGGCAAAATGAGTTAGACAGACAGAAAGATCTTCTGATCTCTGAACCAGAAGAACCAGACACAGCTTCTGGATCCATCTTGAGCTTAGAGTAGAATTCAGAACCTGATGGAGTTAATGATTCCAGAACAATTCTGGATAGGGAATATTGATTTCATAGTGTTGCTAGAGATCTCAGAAACAAGACTTACCTCCTAATTTTGATCAAACCAAATTCTACATCTATCTCCTCCAGTAAAATCTGAGTTCCTTAAAGAACTTGTTGCATTTGTATCTCTGTGTCCTCTGCACTTTTGCACAATATATTACCCATAGTAAGCACTTAATAAATGCCTGTTCAGTTAATCTGAATACTTCCTGCCCCTGGTAACTTCAAACCTGTATGGAGCTTATTCTATAATTATTTCTCATCACTAAAAAGAGTTACTGGCACTGAACACAGCCAATGGAATGCCTTACTAGAGAGGAAGGGGAGGACTCCATTTCAAGGTTCTGGTAGAGGGAGGGGTCCCAAATCCTCTGGCAGTATGAGGTGTTTTATTCATGTTTGTGTCCTTTAATCCTAATGAACCCCTCTCAAATGGCAACAGACACTGTTTCACTAGTCCATCTCATGTAACTTATACTCCAAAAGTGGGCATCTGGCCTCCACTTGAAGCACAAACCTGAAAACAGGTACCAGAGACAGATGTTAGATGAAAAGTAACAGATTCCTTGGACCTTAAGAAAAATAAGGATGTCTTTCTGGAATACCAGGCCCATCTTAAACATAATTCTCTAGGAATTTCCATACCGTGCAAAAACCTAAGGGTTCAACCCATGGTGAAGAACACTAAGCATGCAGAACAAGACATACTTTAAGACATTGATTTCCTTGGATATACCTATTGTAACAAGGGTTTTGTTTATCTTTTTCCAGGGAAGGGCAAATAATTAAAAAAAAAAAGAAAAACAAATAATTGTTTGATAGTTGAAAATTGTAAATATTAATTTAAAAAAACAAAGATCAAGAAGCATCTCAACTCACCAAAAAAAGAAGCCACTGGACCAAGCAAGGACTTCAAAGATGTTTTGTTACTTTACGCCTCAGAGCTCCCATCACCTCCTTGTTCCTCAAGGTATAGATAAAAGGATTGAACATGGGGGTTACAACTGTGTAGAAAAGGGAAGGGATTAGATCTGTGTCCTCAGTAGCATTGGTTCCGGGTTTCATGTAGGCAAGGGTTGCAGTCCCAAAGAAAAGTGTAACAACCAGTAGGTGGGAAGAGCAAGTAGAAAAGACTTTTTGGCGTCCCTGAGCAGAGGCTACCCCAAGGATGGTAATGAGGATGCGAACATAAGAAAGAAGGATGAGTGCAAAGGGAGTAATAATAAAGAGTAAGGTGACAACAAGATTCCCAACCTCACCCCAGAATGTATCTCCACTTGTCAGTCTCAAAACAGGCAAATTATCACATAGGAAGTGATGAACAATGTTGGTGCCATGGAAAGGTAAGGTAAAGATGAACATGGCATGGGTAATGCCTGTGGTGATGCCCATTAGATAGGAAGCAGCCACCATACCCACACATACTTGCTGGCTCATCAGCATTGTATAATGCAGGGGTCTGCAAATGGCAGCATATCGGTCATAGGCCATGGCAGTGAGTAGAAAGCATTCAGCAATGCCAAAGAGAGCAAAGAAATACATCTGGGTGAAGCAACTGGCAGGAGAAATGGCAGGATGGGAGAAGAGAAGATCGGTTAGCATTCTAGGCACAACAGTAGTAGTGTAGAGAATCTCTATCATAGAGAGATGTCGAAGGAAGAAATACATGGGAGTGCTCAGGGTTGGGTCTAGTAGGGTAAGGGTGATGATCAAGAAATTGCCCAACAAGGTGACCAAGTAGACAAAGAGCACACCCCAAAAGAGGACACTCTGGTACGTCCCCAAATAGGAAAATCCCCACAAAATAAACTCAGACACTGCTGTATCATTATCATTATCCATGATAATGGTAACCTGCATCTGGGAACAGCATCAAGGGAGAATTATAAATAGACCCAAAGAAGACAAAGAAGTTGACAAACAACTGTAGTAAGAGAGAACAAGTTAGACAAAACAAGAATTGCACAAGTATGGAGACTGTAATGGATAAGCAATAGGATAGTAGAATATTCTTTCTGAAGAAACTGTAACACAAATGATTTCTTTTAACTTATCAAATGTAAAATGAAATCTAATTTGGAAGCAGGTTGCTATATGTAACAAAAAACCTGTCTTTCATTATTAAAAAGTAGCTGAAGATATGAGCAGATATAGACACACATAGGGAAATATGAGGAGGGAGAGACCAAGAACAGAAAAGGGGAGAGAGAGAGAAAGAAGAGTGAAAATGAAGAGAATGGGGTTTGGGAGAGAGAGAGGGGAGAGCGAGAGCGAGGGGGAGAGCGAGAGCGAGAGCGAGAGCGAGAGCGAGAGAGAGAGCACAAAAAAAAGAACACAAGAACACGGGGCAAAATGAGACACTAGATAAAGAGAAAATATGGGGGAAACATTAATCTTCAGTTATGATCCAAATCACCCGGGGGGGGGGGGTGGCCTCCCAGAGTTCCTATTAGAGGTAATAGTGCTAGCAACCATTCCCTTGTGAGTTCCTGGTTTACTGTCCCTGAGCTGAAGCCCATGGGGACCCATGATCTCCAGAGAAAGAAGCAGGAGAAAGGGAGGTCAGACTGTAATCTAGAGGAAAATAGGAAGTCAGAAGGGAAGCTTTACCCTTAAGCCCTGACCTTCCTAAAGAGAAAAGATCAATGCTTACCCAGTTTCTTCTATTCCTTGAGCTCCCTGAAATGTAGGTATAGAGATTTGGGTCAGGAGATACCTCAGACTTATTTCTGTCTCCCCAACTCCACCAAAAGGATTAGAGGGTAGAGGGTAATATCTCAAATCTATGGAGAAATAGAGGTCCAGAAAGGAAGTATACACCCAATGTTACCAAATGACTGCAAGGCAGATCTCCTTGCAGCATGCTAAGGAGGCATGGATTTTCAAGATGCATACCTTCTGGTCAAGATAGAAATCACCTAGTTTTTTTTCCTCTCAGCCTTTAAAAGGCAGCTAACACTTAAAAAGACTGAAGAAGCCAGAATTTCAGTGACAAGCAAGATTTCCTCTCTTGATGGGAAGAAAGGGAAGAAGCCACTACCCTGCATTGCTCTTAAAAATGGGGAGCTGACATTCCATCAGTGCAATAATCAGGGACAATTTTAGGGGATCTGTGATGGAGAATACATGTGTAGCCAGAGAAGGAACTGAGGAATTGAAACGGAGACCAAAGTTTATTATCTTCCATTTTTAAAAGTTATCTTATTTATTATGTAATTTTGCTATCTCTAATGTTTTCTTTCTTCCTTTTGGATCTGATTCTTCTCTCACAACACATTCAATTTCGATCTATACTTACCACGGATGCAAATTTAAAGCCTATATCAGATGCTTTCTCTTGGGGAGAGGGGAAGGGAGGGAGGAGGAAATAAATTTTTAACCCAAAACCTTGCATTTGTCTCACAAAAACCTAAAAAAAAAAGTATGGAGCAATCCTTATCTCAGACTAAGCAGCTGCAAAAATAGTGGTAAAAGAGATGATGAAGGAGACTATATGCTCCTAAAAGGTACCATAGACAGTAAAGTAATTTCAGTACTAAATATGTATGCACCCAATGGTACAGCATCCAAATTCTTTATTTATTTAATTTTTTTAGTTTTTTTTTTTTTTTTGCAAGGCAATGGGGTTAAGTGCCTTGGCCAAGGCCATACAGCTAGGTAAGTATTAAGGCCAGGTTTGAGGCCAGATTTGAACTCAGGTACCCCTGGCTCCAGGGCCTGTACTTTATCTACTGCACCACCTAGCTGCCCCTGATCCATGAACCTTTAAAAAAATATTTTGATATCTCTTTCCAAAGCTGAATAAAAAGCAATATACAGACTATATTTAGTTCAATTCATGAAGATCAAGTATTGTTCTATTATGTGATCTTTTCTCCAAAGAGCCATTAAAGCTTGCTCTGGTAGTTGCTTAAGGTCATAGCAGGAAGATTAATATGGAAATATATTAAACATAGTTGTGCATGTATGACCAATTTCAGATTACTCACTACCATGGGGAGGGGGAAGGGAAGAAAGAAGAGGTAGAAAATTGTGGAATTCAAAATCTTATAAAAAAAGTTGAAGATTATTTTTGTAAGTAATTTAAAAATATAAAATTTAAGTTAAAAAATTAAAGTCAGTCATAAATATCAGGCTCAAAAATATAGAAAATATGATCATAGGGGAGCCTCTAAAGGATCATGGCCAATTGGTTACTGCTATCTGGGAAGTATGTCTCTGTGAGCCTATGAGTATAGTCTCCATTTTTACACAGTTGTTTTTGTGTGGATGCTGAAGCTATGTATCTGTATCTCTTTATAAATAAGATTATAGAATATGTGAACAGGCTCTTAGAAAACTCCCAGACCAAGGGCTCTTAGCCTTTTTCATGTTCTGGACTCCCTTGGAAATACCTATGAATCCCTTCTGAGAATCACATTTAGATTTTTGCAAGACAAATGGGGTTAAGTGGCTTGCCCAAGGCCATGCAGCTAGGTAATTAGTAAGTGTCTGAGACCAGATTTGAATCCAGGTACTCCTGACTCCAGGGCCAGTGCTTTATCCACTGCCACCTAGTGGCCCCTGAGAATCACATTTTTAAATGCTTAAAATAAAAATCATAGGATTAGGAAGGAAACCAATTATAGCAAAATAGAAACTTTTTTTAAAGTTCATGGATCCAAGATTAACAGCCAAGGTCCAATGGGTCTTCTACTACTCCACTCTGCTTCAAAGGAGATGTGTGCATGTGTGTGTGTGTGTGTGTGTGTGTGTGTATACACATGTGTTTAAGCTTATCTGTGTGCCTAAATATATGTACATCTTTGACTGGCTCTATTTGTTCTGTGTCAAGTCAATGCAAAAGCAAAATAGCTGGCTGCTTAAGTGCATCATAAGATTCAGTGCTCCTAATCCTCTAACTTGTCCAATATACTTTCCTCTTTTGTATTAAAGACCTCTACTGAATTTCAATTAGTTTTCTAGAACAAACACTTTAAAACCTTTAAGGATTAGGGTAAAAGAGGGTGAAGAAGGGTAGATCTTAGTTTACTATATTAATTCTTATTACCTGATAGGGCTATAAGGGAGGAGATACAGGCAGGGAAAATTCAAATGTATGAAAGAAGACATTGGGAAGAAAAAAAGGTGAAAGTACATTGATACAGGGCATGAAACGTGTCAGAGATACCCAAAACAGGATTCAGGAACTGCAAACACAAATTTCAACTATGTTAAAAACCAAGAATGTGTAGGCAGCTAAGTGGCACAATGGATAGAGCACTGGCCCTGGAGTCAGGAGGACCTGAGTACAAATCTAGCCTCAGACACCTGATAATTCTTTAGCTGTGTGACCTTGAACAAGTTGCTCTTAACCACATTGCCTTAAATAAGTAAAAATTAAAAAAATGAGCCTGCATCTCGATAAATGGGTGCTAATTTGCTGAAAGATGGTGCTGATCAAGTCAATACAGCTCTTTATTGTGCTCAAATAATGTGCCCCAGATATCATGCATTATTGCAAAAACATATATATGTACATATGTGTGTGTGTGTGTGTGTGTGTGTGTGTATTATATAGCTTTTTCTCTTGCTGAGGGTCATTTTTTTCTTCCATGTGCCCTAGTAGAAAACAGAAACAACCCTGAAGTATGAACCACATGTTGGGATAGCATCAATCCCTAAAATAACAAAGCTAGAGAATTATTTGTTGTCTTTTTCTCAATTCTCTCTGGTTGACACCCAAACCCTGATCACTCTTCTTTCTCTGCTCTTCCACTGACCTCCTTGACTTCTTTAAGCCCTAATTAAAACTCCACCTTCCCCAACCCCTCTTAATTACAATTCATTCCCTCTGTAAATTGTTTCTATTTATCCTATATATAACTTACTTTGTATATATTTATTTGTATGTTGTCTCAGCCATTAGACTGCAAGTTCCTTAAGAGTAGGGACTATGTTTACCTCTTTTTGTGTCCCCCAGTATTTAACACATCAAAGTCACTTACTAATGTAATTTTGATTGATTTATTTTTGTAGCCAGAAAATTGCCTATCAACCCCTGCACCATTCATTTTCCCTGCTGTGTGACAGTTGAATCCCCAATCTCTATTTCCCCTTTAAAATTCAGAAAGAGGTGAGAGAAAAGAGAGAGAGAGAGATTAGTAAGAACACCTAGGCTCCCCAAAGCTGACAGGATAAGAGAAACATTTACAGCACCACATCATCTTCCAAGTTCACATTGTAGGTTAAAGAATACAAGCTCAAAGTAGCAGTAAAAAGTAAAGCAAAGGGGCGGCTAGGTGGCATAGTGGATAAAGCACTGGCCTTGGAGTCAGGACTACCAGATTTCAAATCCGGTCTCAGACACTTAATAATTACCTAGCTGTGTGGCCTTGGGCAAACCACTTAACCCCATTTGCCTTGCAAAAACGTTTAAAAAAAAAGTAAAGCAGAGGAGTGAGGAGGGGTTGTCACTTTCAGGAAATGTTATAAAAATGAGAGATACACACAAACATAAAATAAAGATCAGAACATTATGGTTGAGATTTGGAGGACCTTAGATTCAAGAAGAGAAATCCCCTGACCAGGACTGAGGGGTCAGTATGAGACATAGTCTAATGTGACATTAGAAAATGATGGCAGAAACCCTGGGCCCACCCATGGATACCTTGGATTTCCAGGGTTCTCAGACTCAAGGAGAGAAGAGACCTATAAGACCACAGAGAGCACAAAAGAAGATACCCTGGACTCACTTTCAGAACACCCAGACCAAGAGAGTCAGAGTCATGGATAAATTCTCTTCATCCCCTTTCCAGATAGTAAGAAATCCTGGATACCCAGAGACCCTTGACACAAGTATGGAAAGATTTTACTTCACAGAAAGAGACCCCTTAGACCCAAGGGAAGGTTTAACAAGAAATTAGATTTCAAACTCTGACTGGGAAGATTTCCCTAGACCCATAAAAGTCATAAATGTCCTCTAACTTAAAGGAGGCTGAACCAAGAGAAACTTTGAATTCATTGAGGTGCAAAATAACTATATCTGTCCATCTTGATAGAGACTCAAGATTCATGGACAAAGATCTTAGAACAAAGCAAACCAGATACTGGATTCACTCAGAGAGACTCTAGACCCATGACATATTCTCAGGCTAGGAAGAATATCAGTATGTTTTCTTGTCCAGGCCATGGTTTTACTGGTTAAAATCCCAATTCCTATTGCCTTTAAGGCTTCCTCCTGAATTCTGGTGCACATTTGGGGAGGAATATAATTCCTCACTGAATTTCTTGCTCATCATTTCATCCCTGTGAACTTCAGGGTTTTATTAAAAGAGGTAAATGGGAGTTACCTCATAGGAAGAGGAACATATGAGAGGAAAGCAGAAGAGGGAGTTCTCAATGAATAGTTTCAACTTTGGCAATGAAGTATGAAGCAACACTCTGAAAAGAGGTTACCTATAGTGACTCTAGGTAGTAGGCAGCACTGCATATCTTGAATAAACCTTCCTTTATCTCCCTTGTGGATGAGATAAGGAAGAATCAGTTAAAGCAAATTCTAGTTCCTCCTAGGACAACAAGAGGTTATATAGATAAACCTTTTCCTGCCCAGACTTGCCAATTTCTGAATGAGGGCTACCTATCACACATGAGATGAACCTACTAAGAAGCTCCTTGAGGTAGAAATATTTAATCTTTGTGAAAAGATAAATTTATTGGGATCTCTCCAATCCTTTAGATCCAATGCAGATCAGAATTCATGGAATGTCTTCATTTGAAAACTGGATAATTAACTTTTAAAAAAGAATATTTAGGATTCTGGCCAAGATGGTGAATAGAAGACAGACACTGTCATAGATGCTCTCTCTTTCCCCTCAGAAATAACATGAGAGAAACCTCTTAATAGAAATTGATCATCAAAACCCAAAAAGAGAAGCTAGGAGAAGAACACCTTGGTCTGAAGGTCTGTCTCAGGGGACTGTGGATGAACTGGGAGATGAAAGCAGAGGATCAGCGCTGAGGACTACAGCTGGGGGAGGTCAGAGGGTCAGCCTCAGTGAATGATGGGTGTGATATCCACCTTTAGCTGCAGCGCATCTGAGGAAAATATGAATTAGTCTCAGTAGAATATGAATTGGTCTCCAGCCCAGAAAGATTTCCTTGAAGAAATCAAGGAGAGAGAATAGAATAAATAAATAGAATAAATAAATAGAATAAATCAAGAAGGAGTTTAAAAATCAATTGGAAGGGGCGGCTAGGTGGCACAGAGGATAGAGCACTGGCCCTGGAGTTAGGAGTACCTGAGTTCAAATCTAAGCTCAGACACTTAATAAGTTTCTCAGGGCCCAGAAGGATGTCAGGGACCCCTTTCTATACAGGAATTTCACAAACACTAATATTGTACTTCAGTTAGAAGAGGTCTACCTGTGTTCCTATTAGCTAAAAGCTTCTCAGAAGTACAATACCTCTTCTAGCTTTAATCCAGTATTGACAATGGCTCCTTACTATCTGACTATTAATATGCCATTTATAATATTCTCCTTCCATAGGACCAGTGGAGCAGCTGTTCACCACCACCACTACCTCTATCACCTCTTTTCCTTCCCCTTTGTCAGTCTAATCCTCCAAGTTATTCCAAGAACCTGCTGGCCAGGAGGTCACCACCACTATAGAATAGTCTGGCTGTTGTTTCTATTTGTGCCTCCTTTCAAGTTCAGCCCTCAAAGAAGGCTGACTGGGAGAAGAAAACACTGTTCCAGGGATGGGCCCAATAATTGAATGGCAGCATAATACTGCAGTCTGCCCTGGGTTTGAATCCTATCTTTCTTTGGTAGCCCTCATTTTCCTCATCTGTAAAACTGAGGGATGAGATGCCCCCCCCCCTACTCAATGCTCCTTTCATCAATCTGTTGATGAGGGCTCTTTCCACCAGGACTCCCTGGCTTCAAATTAGAGATAGACTTTTTAGTTTTCCCAGTTTCATGGATCTCTCACTGACAAAGCAATGAAAGTATTGTTTTTTGTTTGGCTATCCCAAGCATCAGAACTCAGGTAAAACTATCCATGTCTCTCAATTTTTTGCCTTAATTTTGAGCATTTGGATTATGATTCTATGTCCCCTCCCCCACCCCCAACTTCTTCTTGCAGGGTAGCTCTTTGTACCCCCAAGGTTTCTTTCAACTAAAGAGACAAGTAGACAGAAGCCTGCTGTGCCCTTACCACAGCTTAAAGGGAGGGAAAATGGAATTTAGTTGTTTTTTTGTACTTCATGGCAAGCCCAATTCTTAATGAAGTATAATAATCTTCAATGAGTTTCCCCTTTTCCTTGTTTAGGGTGTTCACTTTCTGTCTCATTCTTTCCTCTATTTTTCCCTTGATTGTCTTCCTGAGCCTCCAACTCCCCTCACCTCCTTCCCATTCAGTCTTCTCTCTGACTGTGGAGCAAAACCATCTCATTCTCTGATTCTTTACAGATCTAGGTAGTTAACAAATTCCAGATGGTGGCTGGCTTTTATCTGGCTGCTATGAGGAGACAGAACAGCAAGAATGCGTGAGAAATAAATACTGTTTCTACCCACATTCCTGTAGATATTTCTCCACACAATTCTACTGTTTCATCTTCTGTGGGCAGTGAGTTATAGACTATTATAATATATGAATTGTTAAAATGACCACAAGAGACTTCTGGCCAAGATGGTGGAGAGAAGACAGGCACAGTTCAAAAGTCTCCTGATCTTTTCCTATCTATCATATGAAACAAACCTCTTAAAAGAAATCCTACCCACAAAACCCAGAAAGAAAAGACAGGAGAAAAAAACATCTACCTCAGGATTTGTCTCCAGCAGCAGCATTGGCCAAATTCGGGCTGGTGAGTCTGGGCTCAGAGGGAGGATCAGCCCTGGATCAAGGAGATTAACAGCTGAATTGAAGCCCGGAGTCTGAGGGCCCGAGACTGGACCTGCTGGATCAGTAGTGGGGCTAGAGGGCAGGAGCTTGAGTCAACTAGGGAACAGATGCACTGGTGTTGGTGCTGTCCCCCGGGGGATTTCGGACAGGGCTGGGGGGAGAGTTTTGGTGCAGGAGAGCTGGGAACACCATCCCTGGGCTCCTCTGGTCTGAGGAACTCAGAGTCCTATTACAGCTCAGACCTCTTCCCGAACAAACAAATGCAAACTAATTCTGCCTCAGGCCCAGGTGTGTAAGCAGAAGAACCAGCCCAGCTGAGGAATGACCTCAGGCCAGGGTAAAGGGCACCATTGATTGAAGGCAAAAGAATTCAATAGTTCCAACTCCTCCCTTCGGGCAAAGGGAGAAGGCCTCCCAACCAAGGTCACAGACACTCCAGAGAGGGCAACCAGCACCTCCTACTGGCCAGCCAGAGAAACTGCAATCAGTAAAGCCTTTAGCGATCCCAAGCCCAGGTGAACCAGGCCCCCCCCCAACTCAAGGTCTTAGCATAATGAAAAAGGGTCAGCGGAAAGGTGGATCCACAGAAAAATTCCTGGAAGGGAAAGACCCCAACTCAGAGAAACCTGGAACCTCTGAGGAGAATACGATCTGGTCTTCAGCACAGAAAGACTTCCTTGAAGAAATAAGTAAGGAGCTTAAAAATTTGGGAGAAACAATTAATACCTTGCAACAAGAAAACAAATCCTTATAAAGTACAATTGGACAAATACAAAAGGAGAATAATTCTCTCAGTTCCTCAATTGGGCAAATGCAAAAAGAAAATAATTCTCTCAAAAGCTCAATTGGTCAAAAGGAGAATTGACCAATTGGAAAAGGAGTTGCAAAAGGTTAATGAAGAAAACTCCTCCCCCCCCAAAAAAAGAATGTAGTCTACAGAAGCTAACAAGTCCATGAAACAGCAAAAGTCAGTTAAACAAAATCAAAATATAGAAAAAAATAGAAGAAAATGTAAAGTACCTTATCAACAAAACCACTGACCTCGAGAATGCATCGTGGAGGGGCAACCTGAAAATTATGGGACTTCCTGAAAACATTGAAGAGAAAAAAAGCCTGGACTTAATATTACAGGATCTAGTGATGGAAAACTGCCCTGATATCATGGAATCAGAGGGCAAAGTAGTTACTGAAAGAGTACAAGGATCCCCACCAGAAAAAGATCCTAAAATGAAAACACCAAGGAATGTAGACAAATTCCAGAACTATCAGATAAAAGAGAAAATCCTGCAAGCAGTCAGAAAGAAACAATTTAAATATCAAGGAGCCACGGTAAGGATCACACAGGACCTGGCTGCATCAATATTAAGGGATCAAAGGGCTTGGAACGACATATTTGGAAGAGCAAGGGAGCTTGGAATACAGCCAAGAATCTACTTTCCCCCAAATCTGAGCCTTCTCTTCCAGGGAAAAAGATGAACATTTAACGAAATGGAAGAATTCCAAAAATTTCTGATGAAAAGACCAGAGCTAAACAGAAAATTTGGACATCAAACAGGAGGTTCAAGAGACACATGAAAAGGTAAAAAAACAGGGGGTGGGTGGTAAAAGGAAAAAAAATGCTATCCAGTAAGTTGAAACTGGCTATATCCCAGCATGGGGGAAAATATTCTCATAAATCTTGAGAACTGTAACTCTAAGAGAGAATATACCTAGCCAGAAATGATGGACATTCATGACCTATCCATGAGACTGCTATATAATGGGATGTAACTAGTTTTAACCCCACTTGGGAGAAAGACTCTAATAACTCTCAGGAATTTTGACTCTATTCAATAGAATATACTGAACTAGAAGGGACAGACAGTCAGAATTTTTTATGATTTATATAGAATGATGTAAAAAACACTACCTACTTAAAAAGGGGGACAGGAAAGAGATGGGAGGAGGGAGGGGATTGAATGGGGTAAATCTCATTACGCTAAGAGGTACAAAAAAAAAATCTATGGTAATAGAGGGGAAGAAGGGAGCAGATGAGAAACACCTGAATCTTCTTCTCATCAGACTTAGATTAAAGTCAACCTACACATACTCAGTTAACTTATAAAACATCTAACCTTCCAAGTATTAAAAGGGGAAAGGGGGAGGGGGGGATGGAGAAAGGGAAGGGGAGTGGGGGGAAACAAGGGGAAATAACAAAAGTAAGGGAAGGGAAAAAGGGAAAAGGGAAAGGGGGAAAAAGGGGAGGGTGTGATATAGGAGGGCAAACACACTGAAGGGGGTGGAATTCAGAAACAAAATACTGGGGAATATGGATAAAGGGGAAGGGGGAAAATACAAACAGAGGGAAAACAGCATGGAGGGCAATAAAGAATTAGTAATCATAACTTTGAATGTGAATGAGATGAACTCTCCCTTAAAACATAAGAAAATAGCAGAGTGGATTAAAAAACAGAATCCTACAATATGCTGCTTACAAGGAACTCATTTGAAGCAGAGAGGTACATATAGAGTAAAGGTAAAAGGTTGGAACAAAATATATTTTACTTCAGCTGAAGTAAAGAAAAGCAGGGGTAGCAATCCTTATCTCAGACAAAGCAGCAGCAAAAATAGATAGCATTAAAAGAGATAAGGAAGGAAACTTTATCTGCCTAAAAGGTACCATACACAATAAAGTCATTTGAATACTGAATATATATGCACCCAGTGGGACAGCACCCAAATTATCAGAGGAGAAGCTGAAAGAACTACAGGAAGACATAGACAGCAAAACTCTACTAGTGGGAGACCTCAACCTCCCACTCTCAGATCTAGATAAATCAAATCATAAAATAAACAAGAAAGAAGTTAAGGAGGCAAATAGATTGTTAGAAAAATTAGATATGGTAGACTTATGGAGGAAACTGAATGAGGATAGAACTGAATATACCTTTTTCTCTGCAGTACATGGAGCTTATAAAAAAATTGAGCATGTACTAGGACATAAAAACCTAATGATCAACTGCAGAAAGGCAGAAATAGTGAATGCATCTTTCTCAGATCACAATGCAATAAAAGTCATAGGCAATACTGGACCAAGGAGATGTAGACCCAGAACCAATTGGAAACTGAATAACCTCATTTTAAAAAAATGAGTGGACCAAAAATCAAATTATAGAAAGAATTAACCATTTTATCCTAGATAATGATAATAATGAAACAACATACCAAAACCTATGGGATTCATTCAAAGCGACTCTCAAGGGATATATTATAGCTCTAAATCCTTACATGAATAAATTGGAGAAAGAGGAAATCAATGAACTAAACATGCAACTAAAAAAATTAGAGAAAGAACAAATCAAAAATCCTCAATTAAATACCAAATTAGAAATTCTAAAAATTAAAGGAGAAATTAATAAAATCAAAAGCAAAAAACCTATTGAATTAATCAATAAAACCAAAAGTTGGTATTATGAAAAAACCAAGAAAATTGATAAACCTCTGGTCAATTTGATTAAAAAAAAAGAAAGAAGAAAACCAAATTGCTAGTTTCAAAAATGAAAAAGGTGAACTCACCACCAATGAGGAGGAAATTAACACAATAATTTGAAATTATTTTGCCCAACTTTGCCAATAAATTTGATAATCTAAGTGAAATGGATAAATATTTACAAAAATATAAGTTGCCCATGTTAAATGAAGAAGAGATTAAATACCTAAACAACCCTGTCTCAGAAAATGAAATTCAATAAGCCATGACTGAAATCCCTAAAAAAAAAAATCTCCAGGGCCTGATGGATTCACAATTGAATTCTACCAAACATTTACGGAACAACTGGTTCCAATTCTATATAAACTCTTTGGAAAAATAGGGAAAGTGGAACTCTGCCTAACTCTTTCTATGAAACCAATATGGTGCTGTTACCTAAACCAGGAAGAGTTAAAACAGAGGAAGAAAATTATAGACCCATTTCCCTGATGAATATAGATGCAAAAATCTTAAATAAAATCTTAGCAAAACGATTACAAGTTATCACTAGGATAATACATTATGATCAAGTAGGATTTATTCCAGGAATGCAGGGTTGGTTCAATATTAGGAAAACTGTTAGTATACTGAATTATATCAACAACAAACCTATCAGAAATCATATAATCATATCAATAAATGCTGAAAAAGCTTTTGACAAAATACAGCAACCATTCCCATTAAAAACACTAGAGAGTGTAGGAATAAATGGACTTTTCCTTAAAATAATTAGCAGTATCTGTCTGAAACCATCAACAAGCATTATATTCAATGGGGAGAGGCTAGAGGCATTCCCAATAAGATCAGGGGTGAAACAAGGGTGCCCATTATCACCACTACTATTCAATATTTTATAAGAAATGTTAGCATCAGCAATTAGAGAAGAAAAAGAAATTGAAGGAATTAGAATTGGGAAGGAAGAGACAAAACTCTCACTCTTCGCAGATGACATGATGCTCTACCTAGAGAATCCCAAGAAATCATCCAAAAAAACTACTAGAAACAATTAGCAATTTTAGCAAAGTTGCAGGTTATAAAATAAACCCTCATAAATTCTCAACTTTTCTATATATGTCTAGTAAGATACAGCAGGAGAGCTAGAAAGAGAAATCCCATTCAAAGTAACCTCAGACAATATAAAATACTTGGGAGTGTATTTGCCAAGACAGACTCAGTATCTTTTTTGAAAACAAAACACTTCTCACACAAATTAAATCAGATTTAAATAACTGGGCAAATATCAACTGCTCATGGATAGGTAGAGCTAATATAATAAAAATGACAATTCTACCAAAACTAAACTATCTGCTTAGTGCCCTACCAATCAAAATTCCAAAAAATTACTTTAACAAGTTAGAAAAAATTGTAAGTAAATTCATATGGAGAAATAAAAAGTCAAGAATTGCCAGGAGCTTAATGAAAAAAAAAGTGCAAAAGAAGGTGGCTTAGCCTTACCTGATCTAAAATTGTATTATAAAGCATCAGTCATCAAAACTGTTTGATATTGGCTAAGAAATAGAGTGGTGGACCAGTGGAATAGACTGAGTGTAAAAGCAGGAGATGATTATAGTAAGCTGCTGTTTGATAATCCCAAAGAGTCCAGCCATTGGGATAAAAACTCCCTCTTTGATAAAGACTGCTGAGATAATTGGAAGTTAGTATGGAAGAAACTTAGATTAGACCAACACCTAACACCCTTTACCAAGATGAGATCCAAATGGTTACAGGACTTAGACATAAAAAACAATACTTTAAGCAAAGTAGAAGATCAAGGACTAGTTTACCTGTCAGATCTATGGAAAGGGGAGTAGTTTATGACTAAGGAAGAGTTGGGGAACCTCACCAAAAACCAATTAGATGATTTTGATTACATTAAATTAAAAATATTTTGCACAGATAAAACCAATGTAACCAAGATCAAAAGAAATGTAGTAAATTGGGAAACAATCTTTACAACTAATGATTCTGACAAAGGACTCATTTCTAAAATATACAGAGAACTGAGTCATATTTTTAAAACAAAAAGCCATTCCCCAATTGACAAATGCTCAAAGGATATAGCCATATGAAAAACTGCTCTAAGTCATTACTTATTAGAGAAATGCAAAATAAAGCTTCTCTGAGGTACCACCTCACACCTCTCAGATTGGCCAATATGACCAGGAAGGATAATGATCATTGTTGGAAGGGTTGTGGGAAATCTGGGACACTATTACACTGTTGATGGAACTGTGAACTCATCCAACCCTTCTGAAGAGCTATTTGGAACTACGCCCAAAGGGCAACAAAAATGTGCATACCCTTTGACCCAGCAATACCACTACTGGGTCTATACCCTGAAGAGATGAGGAAAAAGGGTAAAAACATTACTTGTACAAAAATATTTATAGCAGCCCTGTTTGTGGTGGCAAAGAATTGGAAATCAAGTAAATGTCCTTCAGTTGGGTAATGGCTTAGCAAACTGGTATATGTATGTCATGGAACACTATTGTTCTATTAGAAACCAGGAGGGACAAGATTTCAGGGAAGCCTGGAGGGATTTGCATGGACTGATGCTGAGTGAGATGAGCAGAACCGAAAAAACACTGTATACCCTAACAGCAACATGGGAGTGATGTTCAACCTTGAAGGACTCGTTCATTCCATCAGTGCAACAATCGGGAACAATTTTGGGCTGTCTGCAAAGGAGAGTGCCATCTGTATCCACATAAGGAGCTGTGGAGTTTGAACAAAGTTTAAGGACTATTCCATTTAATTTAGAAAAAAACAGATATCTTATTGTCTGATATTGTTACCTCTTAGACTTCTCGTCTCTCCTCTAAGGATATGATTTCTCTCTCATCACACCCAATTTGGATCAAGGTACAACATGGAAACAAAATAAAGACTGACAGATTGCTTTCCGTGGGGGGGGGGGGGGGGGGGGAGTAAGACTGGGGGAAAATTATAAAACTCAAATAATATCTTTAATAAAAATAAATTTAAAAAAATAAAATAAAATGACCACAAGAGAGCTGGGTAGCATCCACTTTAACCAACTTCAGTTCTCTATTCCATTTGGTTTTTCCCTTGATCTTTTGACTTGAGAAAGGGAGGAAAAAAATTCCAACAACCCCCAAACCAACCATACTGTTTGAAATTTACTATTTACAAAATCACAATCATTGTAATAAACTTTTTTGAATGTTTTCCTGCTTTGCTTATTCTTTCCTTTTCTTGATTTTTTTCCCCCTCCATTCCACACCTTCCTCACCCCTCTGACAAGAACAGTATGATTCTCACTCTAAGAAGTCAACCCAAGATTAAGACATTTAGAAATCTTACTTATTGTGTCCTCTGGGGGGAGAATGTTTTGAGAAGCTTTGGAGAGGAGGAAGGGTAGAGACAAACTTCTATATTTGTTACTAAACTTTGAGTTTTTCATTGTTTGGCCAACAGTAAAAAATGAGTCCTAATACCATCACTGACTCCTGAGGTGAAAATATCAGTTTAAAAAATACAGTTGAGAAGAGATGATGAAAAAGGGTGAAAACATTACTTGTACAAAAATATTTATAGCAGCCCTGTTTGTGGTGGCAGAGAATTGGAAATCAAGTAAATGTCCTTCAATTGGGGAATGCCTTAGCAAACTGTGGTATATGTATGTCATGGAACACTATTGTTCTTTTAGAAACCAGGAGGGACAGGATTTCGGGGAAGCCTGGAGGGATCTGCATGAACTGATGCTGAGTGAGATGAGCAGAACCAGAAAAACACTGTATTCCCTTAACAGCAACATGGGAGTGATGTTCAACCTTGAAAGACTAGCTCATTCCATCAGTGCAACAATCAGGAACAATTTTGGTTTGTCTGCAAAGGAGAGTACCATCTGTATCCAGATAAGGAGCTGTGGAGTTTGAACAAAGTTCAATGACTATTCCCTTTAATTTAGAAAAAAAAAATAGATATCTTATTGTCTGATTTTGTCACCTCTTAGACTTCTTTAAGGATATGATTTCTCTCTCATCACACCCAATTTGGATCAAGGTACAACATGGAAACAAAGTAAAGACTGACAGAGTGCTTTCTGTGGGGAGGGGAGGGAAGCAAGATGGGGCGGGGGGGGAATTGCAAAACTCATATAATATCTTTAATAAAAATTAATTTAAAAAAAGATACAGTTGATATGGGAAAATGAGTGACATCAAATTTTATCACCCACCGACATCAAATTTTATCACCTGCCCAACTTACCATTTCTAATTTATTCTTCTGAAGCCTAATTAGGCTCATTCCTGGAGGGAATATTGAGCAATCTGTATTTTGCCAGGTAGAGGAGGATGGGGCATTGTTTTAGGGCTTCTACATTATTGATGAGTTTCCTCTGTGTTTTCCCCCCCTTTTTATCAATCACTTTCATTTTCAGCACAGATAATAGGGTTGTTAGGAATTTTTTTTCTGGAGTCATTAGGAGGTGCTCCCATGGTTTCTTTATTTCTACATGGCCTACTAAGATGGGGCACCAGAACCAGAGTACTCAAATCAAAAAATGTCAGGACTTGTTAGCATCCAAAGGATACAATCTCCCTCTCTTTTTACACTCTCTTCCACTATTTTCCTCCCCAAGTCTGATCTTCGTTCTCCTAGGTCTCTGTCCTTCCTCTCTCCCTTTGGTGGGAAGGTTGACCTCTGGCTGGCTATAGTTTGGGCAAATCTTGTGATAAGTCCTTATTGGATCTAATGAAAGTGGAATACCTAGGAATACCAAAGAATCAAATGAGGGAGATAGGAGCATGGGTTTGGTTGTTCAGCACTTCACACTTTGGATTCTGATGATTCAGACTTGAGCTACCCCTCTCTTTTTTTAAAGTAGTGCTATCTTTCATAAGAACTCAATCCAAGGAATCCCAATTCCCCCTGGACCAGTTGCATATGGAAATATTTCCAGGGCTTCCTTGCATGGGACTGGGGAAGAAGAGGCTTTAATCTTCTCTCTTCCCCATATGGCAACAGCAACCAAGGAAATATTGGTGATCATCTATTCCTTCAGCTTCTGGAAGAGCAGGCCAACAGATCTGGATAATAATATTCCCTCCACAAGGAGCTATCACGTGGCCTCACTAAATTCCTAATCAGCAGAGGCCTCCCCTAGTTGAGGTTTATGGAAAAAGACTTTTCCATAATTTTCAACCTGTTCCCCTTCCCTCTCCCCAAAGATGGGTTTGGGGCACAACTCTAGCTCCCATGGGTATGGGATAAGAATGAGGAGAGAGAGGGAGGGAGGATTACCTTTCTCTCTTAAATTCTTTATAGCCCTTCCCTCCCTCTTTTCTCCATGGTAATGATGAAGAGAGTAGGAAAAACACTGAGTGAATTGAAAAGCCAAATCTTAGCTTGGTTTGCCAATCCTCAGTCTGACCAAACTCCCTTCTGCCTCTGAAGCCAAGGGAGATTTCACTTAGGGTTTTTGGAACCAGTTTTGGTCCTGAAAGGATTCCATTTGAACAGTAAAGTAAACCAAGCAATTTGGGTATGTTGTGTGTATATGTTTTCCAGGTTGGTTTAATATGCCTTGTCCTCCAAAGTGCTATGTGGTCATAAAGGGAAGAAGTCAGTTTTGAAATGTCTTGGAACAAAGCCCTGACTTTGGAGAGGGTTGTGCATTTGAGTGGTAGGTAGTGTTTCCTGGGGTCTGAACAGAAGGGGTGAGCTGAATCTGACTTTTCTTGGTTACATATTAGAGATCAAAAACTGGAAGATCTTAGGTCAAGACAGACCATTAGAATAGAGAGAATACCATTGGGTTTTCTATCATATCCCAACCCTTGTTACTTGCAAAAGGAGTCTGCCAAGGCTCTGCCAAATCAGAATGATAGATGGGTAAGAGAGTCTGTGTTTAAGGGGCTCTCTGAAGAGGCTGAGGAAGGTTGCTCAAGTTAGAGCCAGGGCAGGCCCCCCTTCACACAGTTTTGAAGATCGGGGCCCTACTGCCCAGTTACCAGGTTTGAATCCCTTCCACTGAGGGTTTTCCAATACACCCCAAAAGTTAGTTTCAAAACTACCTATTATCAATGCTTCAGTTTTATTTGGCTAATTAAAGCAGCAAGAGGAGTTCACTGTCTCATCCTCAGGTCTCCACACTCTACCTTTTCCATGAGTTTTTACAGCCATGAGCTCTTAACTACTGCCCTGAAAAGCCTGGTGACTTCCCCTCTACCACCACCTTCACCAACACTGCCCCAAGCCTCCCCTACAAGCCTGGCACTCAGGAGTGGGAACTCTGTTGGTACATTATTTTTTAAAACATGTTCCTTAAGGATGAAACAGAGCTGTGCTTTCTGGAAATTCCATTTTTGTCTCTGCTGACTTGTGACTGATGCTTTTCTGTATGTGAGGTCAAGCCTATCACTCATCTTCACCCTTTTCCATTTCCATAGGATGATGAAAAGCTCACCAAGAAAGAGGGATGGGAAATGGGGAGGGGGGGGTGACCTATTCTAATAAACTGCCAAACTGCCAAGAATCCAAATCACCAAATGCTTTTTGAATCATGAGGATCATCTTCCTGCTCCAAACCTTTCCTCCAGAGCACTTCTCTGTCAGTTTCCATTGAGTGGTCCAACTTGGGAGAATAAGGAAATTAGACATTGCTTACTCATGGCCACATTCCCCAACACATACCTAATCTATCAGCCTAGGAAATAAAAGGAATTTTGAATTGGTTTCCAAAGGTTATGTACTTCAGTGATCTTTTTTCCCCTATATTAAATACTTGTGGAGGAGTAGAGGTAGATAAAAGTTCCTCACCCAAGGTGGTATTAGGAACTGTCATATATGTATATGCTATGTATTAAAAATACTTTGGGAGATACTGATTTAGCTCTCTGCTCTCCCTCAGGGTAGGACTCTGCTGTTTGACTACACTTAGATAAGATAGCAGGATCCCTCCTTATAGTCCCAGGGCAGAGGGAAGTATGGGGTCCATCTACATATCAAAGCACAAGCAAGAGAACATAAGACCTTGGAGGAATAAAGGATCCAGTGGGGCACCCCCCCCCAAAAAAAAAAAAAAACCAAAGCCTTGGAAGTGCTGTCTTGGGCTGAGGAAATGAGGAAACAACAGAAAAAGAAGAATCTGACCATAGAGAATTACTTTAGCCACATGGAAGATCAAAACACATACTCAGATGATAACAAAATCCAAGCTTCTGTATCCAAAACCTCCAAGAGAAATAGAAAATAGGCTCAGACTATTGAATGAGCTCAAAAAAGACTTTGAAAAAGCAATTGAGGGAGATGGAGAAAAAAATTGAGAGGAGAAATGAGAATGATGCATAAAAATCATGAAAACTAAATCAAAAGCTTGGTGAAAGATATACAAAACAAATACTGAAGAATATATGTTAAAAACCAGTTTAGGCCTAAAGGAAAAAGGGAAACAAAAGGCAAATGAGAAGAATGCCTTAAAAAGCAGAATTGGCCAGCTGGAAGAGCAGATAAAAAAGCTCTCTGAAGAAAATAACTCCTTCAAATGTAGAATGGAACTAACTGATGACTTTGCAAGAAATCAGGAAGAAAGAAATAAAACTCTTCCACAAAAAGCCAAAAAATTAGAAGAAAATGTGAAATATCTCACTGGAAAAACAAGTGACCTTGAAAACAGATCCAGAAGAAATAATTTTAAAATTATTGAACTATCTGAAAGCCATGACCAGGAGAAGAGCCTAGACCTCAATTTTCAAGAAATAATACAGCAAAATTGCCCTGAGAGCCTAGAAGCAGAAGGTAAAATAGAAATCAAGAGAATTCACTGGTCACCTCCTGAAAGAGATGCCAAAAGAAAAATTTCCAGAAATATTATAGCCAAATTCCAAAACTCCCAAATCAAAGAGAAAATTCTAAAAGCTTCCAGAAACAGTTCAACTACCAAAGCTTCATAGTAAGGATTACACAGGATCTGGCAGCATCTACATTAAGGATTTACAACCAAGAATCAACTACCCAGCAAAACTGAACATCCTCTTTCAGGGGAAAAGATGGACTTTCAATGAAACAGGGGACTTTCAAACTTTCCTACTGAAACAACCAGAGCTGAACAGAAAGTTTGATCTCCAAGTACAGGACTCTGTTGAACAATAGAGGGAGTGGAAGAGAAGCATTAACTATGAGGAACTTAATGATATTGAACTGTTTGTAATCCTGCATGGGAAGAAGATTTTGATAACTCATATGAACTTTCTCATTTATAAGAGCTGTTAGAAGGAGATATAGGATATATAGATGGGACAGAAGAAGTAGCAGAATACAATGGTATAATATAGTAAAAAGGTGAAATCAATTGGTGATAAAGGAAAGTACTGGGAGGAGGGAAAAGGAGAAGAAGAAGCTAAGAAATTTCACATAAAAGTGAGTGGAGTAGAAAAACTTATGGAAAAGATAAGAGTGTGGAGACCTGAGGATGAGACAGTGAACCCCTCTTGCTGCCTTAATTAGCCAAATAAAACTGAAGCACTGATAATAGGTAGTTTTGAAACTAACTTTTGGGGTGTATTGGAAAGCCCTCAGTGGGCACAGGACTGCAAGGAAAACAGACTTAGCAAAATCAGAGGGGATTCAAACCTGGTAACTGGGCAGTAGGACCCTGTTCTTCACAACTGTGTGAAAGGGGGACCCTGGCTCTAACTTGAACAACCTTTCTTATGTGGAAGTGGAAAAGGGGTAAGCAAGGGGGAATGAGTGAGCCTTCATTCTCATCAGAAATGGTTCAGAGTGGAAATAACATACACACTTATTAGGGTGAGGAAATCTATCTTAACCTAGAGAAAAATAAGACGAAAGGGACAGGATAAGGGGGAATGGTACAGGGGAAGGATGAATAGGTGATAGAAGAGAGAGAATATGGGGGAGATGGTACTCAGATTCAACAAACTTTTGGGGCAGAATGAAAGGAGAGAGAGAATAGAATGAGAGTGGGGAGAAATAGAGTGGAGGTACAGCAACTGTGGGAAAAATATTGAAGCAACTTCACTGGTGGACTTATGATAAAGAAAGCAATTTACCCCAGAGACAGAGCCATTGGAATCTGAACACAGACTGAAGTACAATTTTTTTTCTCACTATCTTTGAGGTTTCTCAACTTCTTGGTGAGAGGAGGGGGTTTATGTTTACTCTTATAACACAATCAATTTACATCAATATATGGAATGGAAACAATGTAGAGAAAATCAGACATCCTTCTGTGGGGGGGGAGGAGAGGGGAAGGGAGGGGAAAAATTGAAGAATTCAGAGCCTTGCAAAAAATGATGGATACATATTACTATTGTATTTAATTGGCAAACAAATAAAATGTTAAAATCTTAAAAAATGAGGGAAAATGTTTAAAAAAAGGATAAGAAATGAAACTATATTTGTAAAAGTTTCCAGTCAATGAAATATCAATATTATGCACCAAGTGATATAACATCCAAATGCTTAGAGGAGAAGCTAAAGAGTTACAGGAAGACATAGACAGCAAAACTATATTAGTGGGGGACCTCAAAGTCCTCTCACAAAGAGATAAATTTAGCAATAAAATAAATGAGTGTGAGGTTATGAATAGAATTTTAGAAAGGGAAATGACTTCTGTAGAATAAAGAGCCATGGAAAGATAAACTAAAATTAATTGAAAACTAAATAACCTAATATTAAAGAATGAGTGGGTCAAATAACAGTTTTTAGAAATAATTACCAATTTCCTCCCAGACAACAATAATGAAAGTAAGAAAACTATTGAACTAATAAATAAATAAAATTGAGTTTTTAATAAAACTTTGTTAATCTGAAAGAAAGCCAAATCACTAGTATCAAAAATGAAAAGTGTAAACTCACCATCAATGAGGAGCAAGTTATACAGTAATAATTCAGAAGTATTTTGCACAATTGTATGCCAACAAATCTGACATTTTAAGTGAAATGAATGAATATTTTCCAAAATTTAATCTGCTGAGATTAACAGAAGAGGAAAAAAATTCTTCAATCATCCTATTTCAAAAAGGAAAAGAAATTGAACAAGCTATCAATAAACTGTCTTTAAAAAATCTCTGGGGTCTGATGGATTTACAAGTGCATTTTATAAAACATTTAAAGAACAATGAATTCCAATTGTATATAAATGATTAGAAAGAATAGGTGGAGCCTGCCAAATTCTGTGTATGAATCAACACAGTGCTGTTACCTAAATTAGACATAACCAAAACAAAGAAAATTATAGAGTAATCTCCTTAAAGAATATTGATTCAAAAAATTTTAAAACAGTTTTAGCCGATGCCAGCAAGGTTTAAGATTTATATGTTATGCAGAGATGGTTCAATATTAGGAAAACAATCAGAATAATTTGAATAAAAAATAAACAGACAGTATACAATTATCTCAGAGTATGCTTAAAAAACTTTTGAAAAATATAGCACCCATTTCTATTAAAACAATTAGACAGTATTGGAATAAATGAAATTTTCCTTAAAATGATATGCATTGTCTATCTAAAATCATCAGGAAAGCATTAAATGGAATGGGTGATAAACTAGAAGCATTCCCATGATACCAGGATGCCCATTATCACCAGTATTACTCAATATTGCTTTGAAAATGCTAGCTTTACAATAAGAGAATATCTTATTGAAGGAATTTGAAAAAAGTAATTAAAAGAAATTAGAATATATGATAAGGAAACAAACTCTCACTCTTGGCCTATTATAATAGGTAATATTAAGGCCTATTGTAATGGTAATATCAACTTAATCAACTAAAAAACTTCTTGCAGAAATTAACAACATTTGTATAATTTCAGTAAAGAAAATAAACCCACATAAACCGTTAACATTCCTGTACATGACCAAACAAGTCCAAAATCAAGAGATAGAAACAGAAATTCCCTTTAAAGTATCTGAAGACAAAATGAAATAAATGAGAATCTACCTCCCAAGACAAACCCAGAAACTATAGGGACACAATTACAGAACAGTTTTCACATAAATAATATGAAATCTAAATAACTGGGCAAATTTCAATTTCTCATGGTTAGGACAAGCAATTATAATAATAATGACAATTTTACCCAAACTAAATTAATTTTTCAGTGTCATACCAAACTATCAAATATTATTTTACAGTTTTATTAAAAATAGTAAGAAAATTCATCAGGAGGAACAGAAGGTCAAGAATATTAAGAAAATTTATGAAAAAAAATTGAAATTAAGATGACCTAGAGGTACCTCATCCAAAACTGTATAAAAAAGTGGTAGTTATCAAAACTGTGTGGAACTGGCTTAGAGATAAAGAAGTGGAATAGTCTACTATGTAACAAAAAGCAGTTTTCTACTACAGTTTTCTACTGTTTCTACAGTTATCTACTGTTAATAAACCCAAAGTCTTCAGTTTCTAGACTAATAGTCACTGGCAAAACCTTCTTTGAAAACTCAAAACTAGTATGTTAAAATCAAGCATTGACAAGCATCTCACAGCCACTACCAAGATCAGGTCCAAGAGAATTTGGACATGATTTGGACACCATAAGACTATTAGGAGATGTTTATGACCAGAGGCAACATTAAAATTTATTTACACAAATAAAACCAATACATTTAATGTTAGAAGTAATGCAAAAAGTTGGAAAGAATGTTCACAGCTAGTGTTTCTGATAAAGGACTTATTTCTAAGATATAGAAAAAATGGTGTCAAATTTTTAAGACTATAAGTCATTCTCCAATTGATAAATGAGCAAAGAATACGAATAGTCATTTTCTAATAGGACCCTTGATGAGCAGGAGGATTAGTTTGACTCAAGAGAGAAATTAAATGTGTACACACAGGTGAGCGTCCTAGAAGGACAACTAGCAGAGCCGTTTATTGACAGTATCAAACAGTTCTTTATGGCAGAAAACCACAAAATTAGCATACAGGATAAAACAATGATGTTTCTAAAACTGGTACAGGAAATAACCTAGCAGGATGTAACCCAGGTCAATAAGTTCAGGCACAGGGCTATCACACAAGTGAGGTCATGGATGACACAGTTGTGTTATCACAGCAGAGTTCTGTGGAGAGCCTTCAGCTCGAGGGACACCAACTGACCTTTTAACGCAAACTCTCTTGAGCAGCTCTCAACACTTCCCCCTTTGCTATTTACACAAGTTCAGAATTGCCCAACCTGATGTTCAACCTGGGTTACACAATTCTGAATTCTACTGATAGCATATATAGAAGCTTTGGCTACAGGAAAAAAATACTTTGATTAAATTTGGTAAATAGCAAAGGAGAAACACCAACAGAATCAATATAAAACACAATTTTATAATACTCTGGGTCCAATGCAGAGGGTGGGATGTTGAAACCACTCCCTTATCTTTTCAGCTGTCTTTTCAGGAGTTAAGTCTTGCTAGGAGGTTTCTTGGATGCCTTTAGCCAACTTATACAAATCATCAATACCAAAAGATATAGTAGAATTCCCAAGCAATACATTAAGGTGATTCCTAACCTTTTTCTATTTCCATTGAGTATCACTATACTCCAGGCTGGTCACACAAATTTCCATGTAGCAATATTCACAACTAAGTATTTGTCTAAACACTATCATATCCAATTCATCTCCTATAGTCTTTTTCTAACCCTCTAACATTAGCAAAATTGTTCATCAATATCAGACTGTTTTTAGAAGCCCAAACTTACATTTTTACTAAGTTCCTCTTAATAACATGCTTGAACAACTTCATTTTGTATATTATATATATAGACAGGGCAAGTGATACAGATGAGGCTATAAGAGATACAAGCATAATAACTCTAACTACAAAACAACTAATACATCTCTTAAACCTTCCAGATAGGAGGTTCTCCTATCATTGAATTAATTCACCAAAACCATGATCAGCATTGGATTTGAACCATCCTTTGTTTTTCAACATCTTGAATGTGAAACCCACTCTTATTCAGGTCAAAGATTTTAAAATGAGAGGCAAACAACAAATGATCAATATCATAAATATAACAAAGCTGAAAACAGAAATAATACCATGTAACCATGTACTAATTGCAGGTGGAGAAGACAGCCAATCATACAATTTCTTCCTCAAATATATATTTTCTTCCCTAACATAAATTGTTCATTACAGAAATTTGTAATGCATTAATCAAAAGATAAAGATTTTCATAAAGTGTTCTTCTGAGCTTTAAATGCTCTAGTAATATTTTCTGATAATTCTTAAGCATACTTTGGGTCTGCCTTTTCGTTATTCATCACTTCTTTACATACACATGCTCAAATAATGCAATTGTAACAGTTAATATTATTCCCCTCTTTTTCTCAGTAATGATAATAAATTCCTCTACATGAGGTGTGACAAGCAACTCAGGGTGGAAAATGTTCATGATTAAAATCCCAAGTATGTAAATTTAAACAAGGAAGTTCTGTAGGAAGTCTATTTCTGCCTTCTGTACTTTCTACAAATGGAACTCTTAAAATTTCTAAGGTCCTAAATGCTCCCATGCTCTAAATATTTGAATAAGTTGAATGATTAGTTTTACTTAATTTAATACATAGTTCAGCAGTATACTTTTTTACAAAAACATATAGTAGTCACACTACTTAAGTCAGAAAAATTATATCTAACTTCTCAGCATCTCTTCTTTGATATTTCCAATAGTAACTTTGTTATCTCCTAAATAATTTGCAGCTTCCCCTTATCAAAACTTCAGTTATATTTTTATCCCCATAGTAGTTTCGAATATGAGTCCAATATTCAGTTCCTTTTGCAGTCCCCAAATTGCTCATGATTAAGATAAGCATCACAAGTTTTCCTATAAGTCCATGTCGTGCTTTCCTTTATGTGGTTTGTCCTTCCTTCTCCTATTGTGCTTTCTTTTTCGATTTCTTAAGTGTAAGGTATTCATTTTCTGTATTACTTGATCATCTGGTCTGTACAGTCTGATTTTCCTTTCTGGCCTCCAGACAGTTCCTCCATCTGTGGACAAAACAAAAGCAGACCCTCGACCCCAGGTTAGTAACTGATCAAGTCCTTTCCAATGTCCACCTTTTGTGTCCTTCCACATTACTCTATGAGTACTCTTAGGGGTATTCATTATGTTATCTATGGTAATTTTGTAACCAAACTGCTTTTCAGCCAGGGATTTACTCTTATCATCCAAAGTCAAACAATTTAATAAATACAAAGCTTTATTTGGGTGTGCTCTCCCACATTCCCCCTTTTCTGTTTATGTAGGAACATTTTTAACAATTTATTCTTCCCCTCAAATATAAGCTTGACCTGTGAGATTATAAAGAATGCCTGTAATATATTTTATATTGTAATATAGACAGAATTGTTTAAATACCATAGAAGTATATCCAGGGCCATTATCTGTTTTTATAGATTTGGGTATCCCTGCAAAACAGTGTAATAAATTATCAATCACACCTTGAGTAGCCTCTGAACTTTGTGCTGTTGCCTTATAAAAAACTAAATGTATGTATGGTAACATGAATAAATTTCATTTTTCCAAAAGGTGCATAATTAGTCACATCCATCTACCACAATGCATTTGGAGCCTGGCCTCTAGGATTCTTAAAATAATTTGGAGGGGGTAGGTAAATACCCCTTTGTGGACAGGATTTTACTATATTCCTAGCTTGCTCTCTGGTGATTCTAAATTCTTTCCTTAGTAAAGAGGCATTCTGATGAAATTTTTTTGCAAAACAGTTTAGCTTACTCTTCTTCTAAGCTTATAAGGAGTGGAAGGGTTAATTGATTGCTCCTATGATTACTTTCAAATACATATATATATATATATATAATATATATATATATTATATATATATATATATATATATATCCAGGCAATCCAGAGTGGCAATTTATAAATTCAGTAAAAAATAAATTATATCTTTTTCTAATAACTTCTAGTAATTCTTTAAAGCATTGCAATAATACTACATCAGTGCTATGATTAATACAGGTTATTACTATGTGTTTGACCACATGATAATTATACTTACTATCTGTAAAAATATTAAGGAGTTGGGGCGGCTAGGTGGCGTAGTGGATAAAGCACTGGCCTTGGAGTCAGGAGTACCTGGGTTCAAATCCAGTCCCAGACAATTAATAATTACCTAGCTGTGTGGCCTTGGGCAAGCCACTTAACCCCATTTGCCTTGCAAAAACCTAAAAAAAATATTAAGGAGTTGTGTCCATTCTCTTAATACCAATTCTATAGCATATAATTCATTCTTTTGTGTTGATGTAAAAGGAGTATATAATTTCTTTTGTAATATATATATAGATATATATATAGATATAGATATATATATACTTGGACCTCCATGATTAGAACAAGATCTATCACATAGTTTAAAATTTTCAAGGAAACAAGAGGGTCATAACTTCTGACATTTTCCCTGCTTACCTCTTCAAAGCAATCAATCATTAATTCCAGGCTTAAATATTATTATAATAAAATAGCTCACATAGACAAAACTAGATCACATAATTTCAATATCTTGATTATCAGCAAGTCACCTAACTATGGGATACATAATTTTCAATTTCCCAATCATCTTTCAAAGTCCCTCATATATACACAATATTATTGGAAATAATTGAAGTTAAGGTATACTTCCCAAACCCTTATACACTCTTGTTCTGAGTTTCCCATTTCACTTCTTTAAAATTGAACACTGAACTCTTAACCTACATGAAACATAAAATCTTCAGGCTGACATCTCATTTTCTTAAAGCAAAAACAAAACAAATTCTCTTAAGGTTAACCTTAGACCTGAATATCTTTTACACACAAATTTCTTTCACATCTCTTTTCATAAGCATATTTTCCTCTTATTCTAAATACACTCACTCCTATTTTCAAAAAGAAAATATATTCTCTTTTAATTTAGTTATATATATATATATATATATGTATATATATGCAAATTTCAAAAACCCAATGTAAAATCTTTTACCAAAGCCAGTGTTACAAGTTATATTTATATATATATATATATATATATATATATATGTATATATATATTATATATAATATATATATATCATTTCCAATATATATAATTTCATAAACATGAGATGGAAAAACAAAGCTTTTCACAAACTCTCTGGGCCAAAAAAGACCTTGAGAGATACAACCTATTGGCAAAGTATTCTCTAATTTTCTTATAACAAATATTTATAAGTGTGATGGATAACACTTCAATTCATTCATATTTTGATATTGTTAAACAATTTTAAATTTTTAAAAAATATTTGAATTCTGTTCCTATGCAAAGTTTACTAATTATATATAACACATTTCAATTTAATGAATTTTCCCTTTACTCCCTAAAACTTTGTAATGAAAAAAATTCTTAAGACCAGATGTTTCTAAAAATTTTTATGATTACAAGATTTTCTTTATAGATCTCTTAATAATCTCATAAATACCATAACTCAGATTCAAAATTACCTTATTTTCCTTTTTAAAATATGAAAGTTAGCAAATTCTTCTTATTTGTATCAGTGCTATTCTAATTTCTCAATATTTTAACTTATAAGACCTCTCTATCCTCACTGACAAAATGATATTTGGGAATTGGAGATTCCCACATTTTTAGATATCAAGATAGTATGTACTAATTCTTTACCTATACTGTTTATCATACCTCAGTCACCCCAAGTTTTTCAGATACATGAACTATACCTCTCCCCTTTTTTGACAATTATAAAGCCTGATTAAGAGCACATAACTAAGAAGTCTGTGCTAACAGGTTTTGGCAGACTCCCAGACTTTTATCAAGGCCATTCTGTCCCTATCTGTTTTAGCATTTCCATAAGTTCTTTTTCCTCCTATTACTCTGGAGGAGCCAAAATATATTATAACTGAAAAAAAAAAATCAGTATTATTTTTGCAATTAACTAAATTCAGCTACATGTATTTTCAGATCACTTTATACATGGGATTAACACATTATAGAATTAACCAATTTGAAGAAACAGTTAACATTTACTCAGCAATTGCTTTCATATCAAACTTTTCACTTTATGGGGTTTATTACTTTTCCAATCAATTCACTGCCAGATATTGCAAAAGTGGTGGTTTAATGCAATTTTCAGATTATCCCAAACACATTTAAACACATATCTCTGTATAGACTTATAACTCTCTATACTTTCTTCTCTTACTACATTGATTTGTAAATCATTTTCAAAGTTCCCAAAATCCATCTTTTATATATATATACAAAGTCAAATCCATTCATACTTCCTTTCTACAGGCTTAAACCAATGTCCATACTTCACAAATAGTTCAAAAACCCCAATAGTCTCTATATGCCTTTTCATTTTTCCTTGCAACCCTTTTTTCTTTATCCAAATCTTTTCAGAACCCATTACTCAGACTGAATTACTTGCATATTCCCTTAATATACTGTTCCATTATTCTTTTCCATAAACTCTTATCAAGATCAGTCAAGAAAAAATAATTTTAGGGACAATTTCAATTTCTACTAGGCCCCTCAATATGAAATATTTTGTAAATATGGATATTCATGGTGGAAAGAAGTCTATAAGGCTAATCAGATGGGTAGGTTGATATACACTTGTCATCCTAGCTACCAGTGAGGCTGAGGCTCCCAGATCTCCAGAACTCCTGAGATCCAAGCTGCAGTCGGTTATTGCCAGTTGGGGGGTCTCTATTTAGCCCAGCATCATTATGGCAGGTCCCATGACACAAAAGGCCACCCTGTTACCTAAGGAGAGGAAACAACTGAGGTCAGAAACTGAGCAAAGTTCCTATGCCAGTCTGTAATGAAATCTGACTCTACCTGCTGTTTTGGAGTATTTTTTTTCTCCTGACAATTTTGTCCTCCATATTTCTAGCAGCAAGAGTTAATGCATATTGTGTATGTCTTTAGGTGACCATGGTGGCTATTTATTTTGGCAGTGAGTCACAGTTCAGGCATAAGAGTAGTATTGTATTTTATGTTTGAAATTATTCTAACAGATAATTGTTGGTAGGACATTATCAAACAATCACATCACTCTCTTGTTTCCATAGGACACCTCTGCATTTGGCTTGTGCTTATGAATATATAGATGTTATGTCTCTCCTAGTACAGAGAAAATGCCAACTGAACTTAGGTGACATTGAACATCAACCACCTTTACTTAAGGTATGCACTAGTTAAGTGCTGATCAATGAAATGCATTTTGATTTCTCTTTTTGATTAAGTTAATAAACTTTACTACCTTGTTTAAATATCACTAATAATGTTTTAGTATACTAAATTTTTTTGTTAGAGGGTTTATTATTTCTTTCTTTTTATTTTTGTGACAGGCAGTACAGGGTCAGTAGGAGGAATGTACATCTATACTTCTTAAACATGGTGCAGACCCTCATCTTGCAGATATCTTCAACAACACTGCACTTCACTATGCTGCCTCTGGTCAGAACACAGCCATAGTTACAGGGCTACTTCAACATAAATCCGACATTGAGGCAAAAAAACAGGGTAGAAGACCATCTTTTGTGTGATAAAGAATTTTATGAGCTAAAATGTGTAATAGGGTAGTTTCCAATTCACATAATTTATAATTCATCTATTCATGGAAGTATTATGTCTTTATTGAAAATAACAAAATAGGGTGGCTAGGTGGCACAATGGATAAAGCACCGGCCCTGAAGTCAGGAGTACCTGGGTTCAAATCCGGTCTCAGACATTTATTAATTACCTAGCCATGTGGCCTTGGGCAAGCCACTTAACCCCATTGCCTTGCAAAAAAAAAAAAAACCTAAAAAGAAAACCCCCAAAAAGAAAATAACAAAATAAATCTGTAGTCAAAGCTCATTGGCTTTTGGAATTTTCAGGGAACATGGGATGAGATTTTAGATTTTAGACCAGTGCCTTTTCTTTGATTAAGTATTATGGCAGAGAATTCTTTATATTAAGATATGAGTTTTAGGGTCTTCTGAGTCTTCAATTTTTAAATGTAAATTTTGGTTTTTTCCAGTTACTTGTACAGATTGTCATCAGCATTCATTTCCACATTTTTCTACCTCTCTGTGACAGCAAGTAATTTGGTTATAATCATGTTAAATACCTTTTCATATTGCTCATATTGTGAAAGCTGAATCAGAATAAAAAGGGAAACAAAACATGAAAATGAAAAAATAAAAAATTAATGAAAAATATGAAAATAGCATTTTTTTTCACCTGCATTCAGATTTCAGATTTTATTCCTTCCATGCCTTCTCATCCAATATGATTTTTGCCCTTACCATTCTGTGAATTCTTCATTGAGGATTCAGGAAACACACTGAAATCTTCTACTAGTTCTTTTAATATTTAATGACCTGTGCAACAGCAGTACTTTCTGGTTTTTATTTTCAATACAACATTTACTCTACCCCTTTTTTTGTGTTGATGCATACAGCATCTCACATCTTCTACCAAAGTAAGATCAAAATGGGTACATGATTGAGACCTTTATCAGAGAAACTTGTTGTCAAGATTGTTTCCCAACTTTCTGTTTTCCTTCTAAACTTGATTTTGCATTGATTTTGTTTGTGCAAAGGCTTTTTAATTGAATATAACCAAAATGATCTATTTTACTTTTGGCAATGCTCTCCATCTCCAGTTTGGAAAAGAATTCTTTCCTTCTCCATAGATCTGCTAGGTAAACTATTCTTTGCTCTTCTAATCTACTTAAGGCCCCTTTTTACATGGAAATCATGCACCCAATTTGACCTTATCTTGGTCCACAAAGTGTCCTATTGTTTATTCAGTTTTCCCAGCAGTTTTCTCAGATAGTGACTTCTCACCTTTTAATAGTTCCAGGCAGTTGTATCAGTTATCACTAAGTAGTCAAGGCACAGCAAGCCCTCATTATGACCTTACTGATAAGACTGGAGTATTGCCTAAGGCAAAAAGCCCACAAATCATTCACATAATGACAAATCCAGTGCTTCAGAAGATCTGTTTTCATTAATGTGTGTTGTCTTCCTCAGTCAATGGGCCTTCTTCACTGGTGCTAGCTTTCTCTTGATGAGCCTTTCTTGATTTCCTTAGGCTTGTCCTTAAATAACAGAGTTCATCGCTATGCTCGTTTGTTAGGATATATAACAGCTTTTTGATATCCACATTATGATTAGGGCATCTCAATAGAAATTTAGTGGAATAACTTGGCAAGAGTTTTTAATCTAATAATTTTCAAAGAACCTCTATTTTACTTTGAAAACTAGTACACTAGTGTGACGTCCCTAGCAGTGTGGTGTCCCTAGATGAAAAAGTCCTTGATTGTTGCACATCGGTGGCTTTGACACAGTCTTGTCTATTACAAAATCTTAATTTTGTTAGTCCCTACTAAACTCTAAGGGGACCAAAACCCCACAAAACTCTTTTCTGATATTTTTGGTCTTAATTGCCATTAGTAATGCTGCATGTGAGCAATAAAAGTATTCATATTGATCAGTAAATGTTCATACCTCTATATGCATAGTAACACCAAAGAATATGAGATATCCTCTTATTGAAATGTATCAAAAATATCTGATTATTTATTTAGATTCATAAATGTGAATTATTTCTTTGTTATTCTAGAACAGCCCTCATGATTGCTGTCAGAGGGAACTTACCATGCATGCACAGTCTTCTTTTGAAATATGATGTTAATCTCTCTTGCCAAGATAAACATGGATGTACAGCTGAGAAATATGCTAGTGTCAGTAATATAATGGTGTAAGTCCTAACTTAGTAATTCTAATTATCATTCTAGAAACAAAATTAAATGAATTTTTCCTCCATGTATTCAAGACTGAGTAGGGCTTTCAAAGTTATAAAATATGGCAACCTTCAGGCAAGCATCTGTAGGGGCACTGAGAAGAAATTGGGCAAATGGAAAAGTTAGTTCATCCAAGTTCAGCAGAACATAAGGATATTTTGAGAGTAGAATTCCCATGGGTATTACCAATGATGATTGTGGCTAACATTTTAATTTTTCTTTTTAAGGATTGACATGTTTTACTTCCATTTTTTTCATTTGATCTTCAGAAAATTTCTATAATTTAATTATAATGTCTGATTTAATGAGGCAGTAATTTTTTGGGAACCTTTGGAAAGGCAATGGGATTAAGTGACTTGCGAAGGGTCACACAGCTAGGTAATTATTATTAAGTGTCTAATATCAGATTTGAATTCAGAGCCTTCTGATTCTAGGGCCAGTCTCTATCCATTGAGTCACCTAGTTCCCCTCTTTGTTTTTTAACCTTTGATGACAGCCCTCAATTATAATAGAACTAAAGTGAGTTTTAGGGAAGAGTCACTTTATGTCTTGAATGACTTCAGATGAGTAATAAATAAAAAAGAATAAATCAAAAAATATTAATATTCAGCATTACTATATTGAGAGATTTACAGGAGACATCATGCCTCTTACTATATGTCTGACCTTGGACATCTGTTACCTTTTCTAGGATTCAGTTATTTAATCTATAAAATAAAGATACTGATAATTTTATAGACCTTTTCACCTCTAAACCTACAATTCTATTATGTGCCTTTAAAGATAAGTGTATTAACCTCTAGATTGAATGACCTAGATGTAAAACATCTACAGACTTCATCAAGCAAAAATAATACTGGTGATGATGCAGTTATTGAAGGTTTGAGATGCACAATGACTTGATGCATATAATTTTTCACTTAGTTAATGTAGTCTTACTATGCTTCATATTTCATTTTATATATAGTTATTGCAACCTGGCTGAGCAGTGTGTACAACAGGAGAGACATATTCAGTCAAACAGGGCTTTGGATTCTACTTTAGGTGGACCTACCATGAACAAAGGAGGTAGGATTTACAATTCCAAAGAAATGATTTTAAAAAACTGAAGAAAAACCTTTAAAATTCATATATAATCATTCTTCTATTTCCATTTTATATTTTAAAGGGAAAAAATTGTTTGTTTTGGATAGTTAATTATCTTTGTAGTTTCATTATTTTGAAATATTTACTAAAAACTGTCACAAGACATTTTGTGTTATTATCTGCTTTAGTCAAACATTTCTTTACGTCAACTACAATAACAATTTTCATATTTCTATGTTATTCTAAATAATTTAACCAAATTATATGAAAACTTTACCACTTTTACATATATTATATTAATATAATTTGTTTCTAATTCTTAAATATGGGGGAAATCAATAAAACCTTCAAGGGCTTTCTGTGTAAGTAGCATATGCACACATAGACACACAAAGGCACACACACACACACGGACAGATGGATTGGTCTAATATAGGAACAGAAAAAAAACAAAAAGTAAAATAGCAGAACAGCAGACCCCTCATACATTTTGGAAACCATGTAGATCATTTATTCAAGCTATGGAAATATCAAGTGTTTCCAAAATTTTAAAATGTTCCTATAGCTTTCCCTCCATAGATCCTAAAGCATATAAAAAAAAAAAAGAATTAGGGAGAGCAGGAAATAGAGGTTTGAAAGACAATGGGAGATTTTTGGTAGCTATTGCCATATGTGGCCTCCTCCAACATGACCCTAGGAAAATTTTATAACCTCCTGATTTAGGGAGTTTTAAACATTAGAAGAGAGGTCATTTTTTGACTTAGCTCCTACCATTCAGTCTTTTCTAACTGGACCATTTAGAATCTTAATGACTTGGGCTTGTAATAATAAATTCACCTCACATTTTTAGAAGGTTTTTTAAAAATTAATTCTGCCATGAATAATATAGGTATTCTGGTTACTCCCATTTAAATGATGATGAAATGAGGAGCAGAAAGCCTAGGTGACTTACTCATGCTAACAGTGAAAAAGATTGAGTTATGGACTTTTAACTACTGTATACTACATTATATAGCAGACAGGGATGAGCTTTGTAACCCCTTTCTTAGAAGAAATGAGATATATGAATAGCAGAAAAAAACAGTAATTAATTTGAAGTATATCTTACTACTGCCTAGAAATGTCTTTTTCCATTAAAATATTTTAAATAACTGTAGCTAGTTGAGTGATAACTAAACCTCTTTCCTTCCTTTTATTCATTCATAAAATAGTGTATCTTTAGCTACATAACATGAAATTGATATGATAAGCATTTAAAGACAAAAATGTTTTCATATATTTTTATCATATTAGCCACATTTGAAAATTTTAAGCAGTGTTTTTAAAATCTCTAATCCAATTTTGATAAGGATAATTAAGTAATCTCAGTAAAGACAGAGTGTCTCTCAAGTCTCAATCTAGAACACTGAATTAAATATAAATCAAACTATTCATCAATATGTTCAAGGTAGATATCACAATGTAGGCATTGAATTTAAGAAATGTATAGTAAGCACAATAGCATTTTCTATTCAAGACATAATCATAGTTTATTCATAAATTTATTAGTGTTAGAATTTTAAAAGGCTAAAAGAACTGGGCTTATGAATGAGGACAAAATTTTGTTATAATGATTTGTTATTTTAAAGTAAATTTTCCTTCAAATACTCATCTTATACCATAAGACATTTATTCATTCCACGTTCTTTTCTATTCATCAAAAAATTAGTAAAATTTATTATTTGATAGCTAAGTGTCTCAATAATGTTATCACTTAACCCCTTATTAGAACTCAAAAACTGCTGATCTCTCAGTTCTTTTGAACTTGATTTGTAAGCTATTACCATAAACTTCAAATCTTCATTGTTTCAGGCTAAAACTTAGAGCAATTATAAAGTAAGAACCTTTTTTCCCTTGAGTTTTACTAATAGTGAACCCTTTGTATATAAATTTTCATATAAAACATATTGTCTAAGAGAACCAGACTCATATCATCAAGAATGAGTGTGCCAGAACACTGGTCCTGGGTCATAGTTGTCATTTTTCACTTCCCTGAAAAAGCATCTTACTTGCTTGCCATTATTTCTTGCATTCTTTTGTATACAGCAATTGTGAATAACCTCAATTTTGTTAAAAACCAAAATATTATTAATTTTCTTATACATTGACAAATTATTATGTTCCTGGATTAATCACTCTCTAGTTATTTCTATTGATTATTTTGACATTTCAATTCAAAGTTATGGTAGAAAAGCCACACTTTATCCATAATATTGTATTCCAAATGTCTTTTTGTTCCTGTTCTCTGAAAACTGATACTCAGTTTTGCATTTTGTGCAACCAAAATTTTAATTTTATTTCATCTTGCACAATGATCCACTGATTGACAAATGCCAATAAGTAAAATATATCCTCATCCAGAGCAGTGCCATAACATCGTCCGGTCCTGGCTTTGCCACTAACAAGTTCTTTTATCTCTTTGAATCTCAGTTTCCTTTTGTTTCAGTGTATAAATATAAAGTGAAAGATTTGGAATGTCTCTGAAATTTCATCTGTTTTAAATATGTGTCTGTGTTTATTCATTTTTTTTGTTTTTGTTTTTTGCAAAGTAATGGGGTTAAGTGCCTTGTCCAAGGTCACACAAGCTAGGTAATTATTAAGTGTCTGAGGGCTGATTTGAACTCAGATCCTCCTAACTCCAGGGCTGGTGCTCTATCCACTGGGCCACCTAGCTGCCCTTTATTCATTTTTAATATCATTGATTTGAATTAAATTTTTTATTCAGATAATGAATAATATGGCTAGTTAGCCAAAGGTGGTATTTGTCAACTATTGTCCATCTCCCTCTACACAGATTTATTTAGTCTATAATATGACAGGTTCTCCTTTATATATGCATTGTGTCATTTCAAACCCTCCTATAACTTGTCTTCTACAATGCACGCAAAATTTTAATTAATAATTTGTAAATCCTTTAGGTCATAAGTAACACTTTAATCTGTTGCAGAGGAATTGAAACTTTCCAGCCTGTTTGAAATAAAAATACTTCCAGGCTGAAGAGATATATTATCATTTACAGTAAAAGCAGACTAGTTATTTTGTTTTTATTTTAATTCATTTTGCTTTCCAATTAATCCTTATATTTGTAACTTTTTATTGCCAGATCAGGATGGGGAAGCTCCTTTATGCCAAGGGTCATTTGAGTATTTTCAGCAGTATATTTGATCAAAAATTTATATTGATTAACACCAGAGAGTGGCTAGATTTCAGTTTCGAGTCTGACCTCTGGTTGCCTTAGCAATGTCACACAAATATTACCTCTGGGCAGGATGTTGCCTGCCCCTGCTGTCAACCTAAGAGCTTCTAATAAATTTTCCCTTACATATAGAAAAAGAAAAGTCTAAATTTTATTTTTAAAAATTTATTTATTAAATCTATTTATTAAAAATATAGAAGTTATGCTGTGGTCCCATCTTAGCCATGACTTAACACAATTGAATTATTTTCCAGTAAAATATGTCAAAGTCTTATTCTTTTTGTCAGCCCCAACATCCTCACTCCATGCCCATTCTCTACCAATGCTATCCTCTTACCAAGAGTTTTCAGGCCTATTAAAATTTATCTGTCTTCTGTGAGGAAAAATGTTTGTGTTCCTTATTTGCTTTTGGAGGAATCTTTGAACTGCTTATTATCATACTAAAACAGATCTATCAAAAAACCTAAAACTGCTATCAAATCTGAGTCCTCAAGTTCTAACTAAAACTGAGCCTATGTGACCACCACTTCCACACTCTGTTTAGGGCAAGGTTGAAGACAAGGAGGGCAATAAAAAGGGGAACTAACAGAAGGAAGGGAAGAAAGGGAAAAGGGAAAGGGGAAAGAAAGGGGAGAGGGGCTGATATAAGAGGACAAACACACTGAAGGTGACTGGTATTCAGAAACAAAACACTGGGGAATATGGATAAAGGGAAAAAAGAGGAAAAATACAAACAGAAAGAAGATACCAAGGAGGGCAATATAGAGTTAGTAATTATAACTTTGAATGTGAATTGAATGAACTCTCCCTTAAAATGTAAGCAGATAGCAGAGTGGATTAATAACCAGAATCCTACAATATGCTGCCTACAAGAAGCTCATTTGAAGCAGAGAGATGCATATAGAGTAAAAGTAAAAGGTTGGAGAAGAATATATTTTGCTTCAGCTGAAGTAAAAAAAACAGGGGTAGCAATCCTTATCTCAGACAAAGCAGCTGCAAAAATGGATAGCATTAAAATAGATAAGGAAGGAAACTATATTCTCCTAAAAGGTACCATAGACAATAAAGTGATTTCAGTACTGTATATATATATATATATATATATATATATATATATATATATATATATATATATATGTATGTATGTATCCAATGGGATAGCATCCAAATTCTTAGAGGAGAAGCTGAAAGAACTACAGGAAGACATAGACAGCAAAACTCTAGTAGTGGGAGACTTCAACCTCCCACTCTCAGACCTACATAAATTAAATCATAAAATAAACAAGAAAGAAGTTAAGGAGGTAAATAGATTGTTAGAAAAGCTAAATATAGTAGACTTATGGAAGAAACTGAATGGGGATAGAAAGGAATATACCTTTTTCTCTGCATTGTATGGCACTTAGACAAAAATTGACCATATACTAGGACGTAAAAACTTAATGATCAACTGCAGAAAGGCAGAAATAGTGAATACATCCTTCTCAGATCGCAATGCAATAAAAGTCATATGCAATATTGGGACAGGGAGATATAGGCCCAGAACTCATTGGAAATTGAACAACCTCATTTTAAAGAATGATTAGATCAAAAACAAATTATAGAAAAAATTAATCATTTTATCCTAGATACTGACAATATTGAAATAACATACCAAATCCTATGGGATTCATTCAAAGCGGCTGTCAGGGGATATATTATATATCTTTAAATGCTTACATGAATAAATTAGAGAAAGAGGAAATCAATGAACTAAATATACAACTTATAAAATTAGAGAAAGAACAAATTAAAAATCCACAATCAAATATAAAATTAGAAATTCTAAAAATTATAGGAGAAAGGAATAAAATTGAAAGCAAAAAAAAGTTGAATTAATAAATAAAACCAAAAGTTGGTTTTATGAAAAAACCAATAAAATTGATAAACCATTGGATAATTTGATTTAAGCAGTATTATAGATGGAGCATATCCATAGAATTTTCAATCCATCTGTGGGACAAATTCCATCTGTGCGATGCAGACTAGTCAGTATGAACCTACCTTTATACTGTTGTGTTGTCACTTTGTCATTTTGTGTTTGTTTTCACATTTCATGGATTCACCTTTCATGTTGAAGATGCGTATTCCCCCCCTTTCTAAGTTTTATATCTATGAACCTTGGCCTTGCTGCCCTCAATTAGCACCAATTCTGCTTAACAGGACTGTATTTTTTTCTGTGTGCAGTCCTTGAATGATTATTTTATTTCAATGCAGCCTTAAGACAACCTAAGATTAGACAATTCTGTTCTAAAAACAGAGGGTAAAAATAGAAATCGAGGGAGTCCACCACTAACCTCCTGAAGGAGATCCCAAAATAAAAAACCCCAGGAATATTACAGCTAAATCCCAGAACTCCCAATTCAGAGAGAAAAGATTACAATGAGCCAGAAATAAACAATTCAATTTTTGGCAGTACAATCAGGATTATGTAGGATTTAGCAGCTTCTCTACATTAAGGGTTCATAGGATTTGGATAATGATATTCTGGAAGGGAAAAGAGTTTGGATTACAACCAAAAATCTCTCCCCAACAAAACTGAACATCCTCTTTCTGGAGCAAAAGATAGATATTCAATGAAATAGGGGACTTTCAAACTTTCCTATTGAAACTACCAGAGTTGAACATAAAGTTTTATCTTCAAGTACTGGACTCAGGTGAAACAGAGAGGGTGCATGGGAAGGGCAAATTATGAGGGACTTAATGATGTTGAACTGCATGTATTCCTGCATGGATTAAGATCCTGATGACTCATATGAATCTTCTTATTTATTAGAGCAGTTTGAAGACGCATCTATAACCAAGGCGCTGGAAGGAGCTGTATATAATGGTATAATATATTATAAAGATGGAGTCAGTGGACAAAGAAGGAATATACTGGGAGAAAAGAAAAGCAGAGGTAGAATGGGCTAAGATATTCACATAAAAGTCAAGAAAAATCTTTTGCAATGGAGTGGAAGAGGGGAAGGTGAGAAGGAATGAGTGGGTCTTCATTCTCATTGGAAGTGGCTCAGAGAAGGAAATAACATATACACTCAATAGGGAATAGAAATTTACCTTACCTTGGAGGAAAATAGGAGAGGAAAGGGATAAGAGAAAGGGAATGGGGAGGTGGTGAGGGAATAGGTGATAGAAGAGAGGGAAGGTAGAGGGAGAGGGTAGTCAGATAAAATTCACTCAAAGAGGGACAGGTTGAAAGGAGAGAGAATAGAATAAGTGGGAGTGTGGGAAAATAGAATGGAGGAGAAATACAGCTAAAAATTGCAACTATGGGAAAATTATTGATTCGGTTCTCTAATGGACTTATGATAAGAATTCCACCCATCTCAGAGACAGTGTTGATGCTATCTGAACACAGATTAAAGTATTCTTTTTTCCCCTCACTTTATTTTTCTTGAGGGTCTCTGTCTTTGTTGGGGGAATGGGAATTATGTTTACTTTTACAACAGGATTATTGTTGCAATGTGAAAAAATAAATTTTTCTAAAAAAAAATCTATTGGCAACTAATCAATGTCTTACCTTTATGGACAATAGAGGTCTATAGAACATGCTTTGTTTCTGGATCTCTTGCCCATGGAGAAGAGTTAGAAATATGTTGTCATACTAAATAGAGCAGTCTCTATGCACCAAACAAGTCATGCCATATCATACTGAATGTGGCAGTATTAAATCTCTAGATGTTGCATCTGTGAGGAGTGTGAGGAGAAAGGTTAAACTGATATGGCCTTTTTTCAATCTACCTGCATAAAAAAAACCCAGATTCTTTATTATATATCACCTTGTTTGTTTCTGCTTATGATTTCTGCTAGTGATATTATTCTTTGGCAATAACATGCTAATGTAAAGAAGTCACTGAGAGATTTCTGATACATTAAGAAGACCTCTTTTCTGTTCACAGAGTATTGATGCTTAAAATACTTGCCTATAGCATAATTTCTTTTGTAGCATTGGTTTTTGTCATTTTCCCAAACAAAAAAATGCAATTTGATCAAAGCTTCATAAATTATACATTTAATAGTAATGTCTGTGTTGGTATTTGTTTTAATTGTATTTTATTTCCTTCTACAGTAGTGGAAGAAATTTCCCTAGAAAACTTCATGATCAGGTAGACTTTATACCTGATTAGTATGGGCAAAGTAGACTCTCCTTTTCCAAAAAAATGGCTCATCTTCAATTTAAATCATCTGAAACATCATATTAACTCATGTTTTTGTTTCATTATCTTGCTTTGAATTAGATTTATTAAACACCTAGAATATATATTAAAACTTATTAGTAGCTGTTGTATATTAAAGTTATCTTAGAACACTTGAGGCATTAAGTGACTTGCTTAAGTTCACAAAATCAATATGGTACAAAGGTAGAACTTGAATTCAGTAATTTTTTACTCCTGGATCTCTCCCTATTAACCATCTCCTAATATAACTTTAAATAAATATTTATTAGATGAATGAAGAATGCACAAGCCATATTCTTCCATGCTACGCATGGAAACTCTGGCCATACAATGTATTAGCTCCTAGGAATGGATTCCTAAAAAGCCTTTTAAGGCATATCTATAGTGCAAGTCTGTCTTGTCTTATCATTGTGGAAACTTTTCCAAGTGCTCAGAATTATAAAGTAAAGGCATTATCAACATTGGGGTCCTAAGTCATTGGGGACAAGTTCCCTTAAGTCAAGACAGAAAGTAGTATTGGAAATTTCTCAGCAAAGAGGAGAGAAGCAATAGTAAGAACCTGAAAGAGTTCTGGTAAGGGCTTTCTGCTTGGAGCTCTCATGGACAACAGTGGTAGAAAGCCGTTTTTCACACTGATATGTTGGCATGACTATTCTAGTTTGCAATTAGAAACATCCAGGCAAGCTGACATTATACCTTGAGAAGAGGTGGCAAAGATGCTTAAAGAACCTAATCTCTCTGGAGTTCCTAATGAGGTAAAGAAATATCACAAAGTATTAGCTGTAAAGACCACCAACAGGGTGCTCATGTTCACACAGCACAGATTATTTTGTAGCCACCTGCACATTTTGTTCTGTATTTGTGTTGCTGCTAGTGACAAGAATCAATATAGAAGAAGATAAAAAAAGGGTGAAGGAAAAACCTTTCTACTCTCCAGATGATCAAGTAGAATGAAATATTCCTAGACATGATGCACAGTCTTTGAAAAAGTAAAAAAAAAAAAAAAGAGAGAATCTTACAAGAGGTAAGGAGAGGAGTGATTGTGTCAGGAAGTGGGTGGGAAGATTCATCTGACACAGAGAAGATGAATATTTGGAGTCTATCTTCTTATTTTTGTGCAAAGAAGATTGTGAAAAAGGGAGCAGGAGAAGGAGACAGAACTATGATCTTATTTAGAATTTTGAAAAAGCTCAGAGACTGATAGTTAATAATATAAAGAAAGTCAGGAAGTCTTTAGAAATTAAAGTGACTTTGAGTGACAGTGACAGTGAGTCAATGGAGAAGAATTTGAAGAGAGATGGAGGAGGATATAAGAAAGAAAACAATGTGAAGCTTAGGAGGAGGTGAAAATGGAATCAAACTGAAAGAGAAGTGGATGGAGATGGATTTAACCCAACCAGGTTCATCAGTGACTATATTACATCTTGGAATGTTTGCACTTGTTCTAAATGCCTTTCTGAAACTGTAATTATGAGTTGATGTACTCACAGAGAACAGGTAGGAGAAACACAGCAGATAGAGCACTGGGCTTTGAATCAGGAAGATTCATTTTCCTGAGTTCAAATATAATCTCAAGTCACTTGCTAACTTGTGATCCTAGGAAAGTCACTTACCTCTGGCTCAGTCCTCATCTGTAATATAAGCTGGGGAAGAGAATGGTGAATCATTTTATTACTTTTGCCAAGAAAACTCCACATAAGATCAAAAAGAGTCAGACACAACTGAAATGACTGAACAACAATAAATACAACTCAATTTGAAATCTGTGGAAGGTAACTTCAAGGATAATGACTGATTGTGAAAACATGTGTCAGAAACTGGTAAGGAAGGCACAGAGAGTACGGCCATGCTACACATACATGCAAGTTTCCAGTGCTTGTGTGATTTGTCATGTTTTATTGTGTTCCTCTGTCAACTTTAGAGGAGTATAAAAATAGGAAGGATGATTATTCTATAGGATAGACCTACTGATAGCCTCTATAATATTTTCTTCTCTGCTAAATTGAATCTTGGAGTACAATTAGTTTAGCTACCCTGCTCTATTAAGTAATCCTTTATTCTGTATCCTTTGGTGACAACAAGTAAAAAGCCTTTCAGATGATTCTCTTCTAGAAATAGAAATTTTAAAAATAATTAAACTTATTTTTGTTTTCTTTTCCAAAGACTCTTTGACTCTGGGCCTTAAAATCATTGTTCATCCACAGATGAAGAATTAAAGTTTGATACTAAGGTTAAGTTTCTCTCTGAAATTTTTTTCAAAGCTTAAATTTCAGCACTTTGCTTTGTAAAAAATGTTTTTTTGCAAACATAACCATCAACAAAAATAAACAAGTAAAATTTTATACAATATCCTTAGTATTTAACACCAAATGAATTCATAGCATTTGGATAACAAATAAGTTAAAAGGTAAGATGTTTTTGTTAGAATTTTTCAAGTTTCCCCACCTCTAGTTTTAGTTTTGGTTTTGTTTTTTAATTGACACCCTAGGTGAAATCAATGTGTGTACAATTTACTTTCTGATGATATTTTTGTATTACTTTCCATATTTCATGGTAAGCCTTATATTTATCTGTGTATTGCAAAAAATTCTTAGAGTTGGAGACAGAGGACCTGGGTCATAACTCATGACTGGCAATCTTCCAAGCCTATCCAAAGTTTTTCTTAAAAAACATTATTTCTTAAAGAACAATAGTATTCCATAGAATTCATGTATATGAATCACTTGCTCCAAAGAATCTTGAGTTGAGAACTTGTTACACTGGGGGGGGGGGGGGTGTTTGTGGGTCCTGTCACTTTAGGATCTGTTTAGAGGCTTCACTTAAAGGTGGTTTTAAAGGTGTAAACTCTGGCAACTTCCTAGCCTCATGTCATCATTTTGGTTTCTCCTCTAGAATTCTGGTTTATCATCCACTCTTCTATCCACATCTGTTTTATGGGAGAGGACATTCCATTCACATTCATGGTTAGACTTACTAACGCTACATTCCCCTCCATCCTACCTTCTCCCTGTTTGTACTTTCGCACATCTTTTCCCTTAATTCACCTCACCAGTGTTATGCTTTACATTTCTGCCTCCTTCCCTCAATTTGCCCTCCCTTTTATCAATCCACCTCCAATTTCTTTCATTTTTTCCCTTTCTGCCCCCTCCCTCATCCCCCCACTTCTCTGTAAGGTAGAATAAATTTCTAAAGGCAGTTGGGGATATATTTTTTCTCCCTTTTAGTCAAGTCTGTTGAGAGTAAAATTTACTCAGTGTTCCCCTACTCCCACAATACCTTTTATTATAACAGGTCATTTGAACCTCTAATGCCTCAACCTTCTTATCCCAGCTTAATCCTTTTTTCTTTTCCCATGACCTCATTGTTCTATAGCTGTATGGTACCCCCACCTTCATCAAATTTTACTCTTTACAAGTGTCCTGATAGTAGTTTAGTTCTCAAGAACCATAAGCATCTTTATTTCATAATCATGATATACTCATACCTTTTTTTCAGGAACAGCCCCTCCAACTGTCCCAATATAAATACAAGTCTCAAGTGCTAAGAGTTTGATCACTTAAGAGATATGTACCCACACTCTCTAAGTATATTCCTTCCAATTGTACTGAGTTAGAATACAATTGTACTCAAGAGTTAGAACAGTTGAATAGTTGTTTTCTCATGTAGGGATGCAGACAGTTTAGCTTTCCTGATATTTCACCCCATCTCCCATTTAGCTTTTTTTTTTTTTTTTTAGTTTTTGCAAGGCAAATGGGGTTAAGTGGTTTGCCCAAGGCCACACAGCTAGCTAATTATTAAGTGTCTGAGGCCGGATTTGAACTCAGGTCTTCCTGACTCCAGGGCCGGTGCTCTATTCACCGTGTCACCTAACCGCCCCCATTTAGCTTTTAATGAATCTTCTGAGTCTTGTGTCGGAAGATCAAATTTTATTTTCACTTCTGGTCTTTTTATCAAGTAAGTTTGAAAGTTCTTTATTTATTTGAAAGTCCATCTTTTCCCCTGAAAGAATATACTGAATTTTGCAGGATAGTTGATTCTTGATTATAATGTGAACTTCTCTGACAACTGCAATATCATATTCCAGGCCCACCAATCCTTTAATATTGAAGCTGGTAAGTCCTGTGTAATCCTGATGATGATTCCCTAGTTTTTAAATTACTTCTTTTTGATAACTTGCATTATTTTGTCTTTTAGCTGAGAATTCTGAAATTTGTTTTTGTTTTGGGATCTCTTTCTGGGGATGATTGATGGATGCTTTCAAGGACTAGTTTCTCATCTTGTTCTAGATTATTAGGGAAGTTTTCCATGATAATTTGCTGGCATAATATTGTCTAGACTCTTTAAAAATCTTTTCTCTTGATTTATTTTCCAGGTTGGTTCTTAGTCCTAAGAGGAACTTTGAATTTTCTTCTATTTTTCAGCTTTTTGGTTTAGTCAGATTGGTAAGAAATGATGCCTCAGAGGGAGATATGAGGTCTCCATGAAGGGTCATTGTAAATTCATGCCCTTCCTCTAGCAATGGGATTAGTGTGAGGTGATTAGGTGGAGTGCCAAGGTTGACATCATAGATATCTAGGTCATGGAGAAGAAGTCCGAGAAATTCCAAAGCTGTTCTGTCAGAATAGAGATAAGGAGATATCTGTGCTTGTCGAACTCCTCAGATGGAGGTTTTGATGTTCATGTCTCTGACCTCCAATCAGAGGGTATCTTACCTTCGCTGTTAGATTGTTATTTGAGGATAAGTTTTGTTTAGTCCATCAGTTTTTTTTCATTTCTTTGAGAATTGTAAAATTTATCAGTATATAATGTAAAGTAATATTTTTTTTCTTATGGAGGAAAGTTTTCTCATAAATCAAATGTCTCAAATAAGTGAAGGGAAATATTTAAAGGTTTGCATGATTTGGTTTTTAGATCTAAGGATGTCTGACATTTAAATTACTTTAGATACTATTGCATTATTTATACTAGTTATAGTTTAATCATTATTTTCCAGAGGATGCTTTACATTTCTTGTCCATTATTCTTAGGAAGAATCATTCAAATAAAATAAAGAAAATGCATTAATTAATAATGGACCTAGAGAAGTTACACCAAGTGATGCAGCTCCAAGTATTTCTACTGGATCTCATTCTCATCATTCAGTTGAGTGCGATGCTACTGGACAGGGTAGGTTATGGTTTGGTCATACTACACGATGTCATCACTGGACATTATTCCCAGTGGTACAATTTCTATCAATTCAGATTGGCACTTGTTTGAGGCTTTCTAGTGTTATCGAATTCATCACCTTACACACTCAAAACATTGGAAATGGTACTGGCGAATTTCTAAACTGACTCCATATCTATGAGGAGTTGGTATCCCTCAAGTTGAAGAATAAGCTTACCAAATTCCATTTCTGTAAAATACCACTAAAAACTGTAAATATTTTAACTTAGTTTTTCAATTGATATTTTACTTTTTCCCCCAATTTCCTGGTATGAAAGTTTTTCAGTCTTCATCCATAAATATATGCTTATTTTCAAGTTACATAATTTCCCTCCAACCTTCCATTCCATCACCTTCCTTCAATTGTGAAGTCAGTTGTGTATTGTACATATCTTTATGTTTAATCTTAAAGTTGTATATTTAATGTATTTTTCACCTATGGAGTATGTTAAATATAAACATTTTTGTTTCTGCTCTTTTCCCAAAATATTAAGTGTGCATTAAGAAAACTAATACATATATATATAATATATATTTTATATAATATATTTTATACAATATATATTTTATACAAAGTTATATATATATGTATATATCTTTGTAGAAAATTCCCACTTAACCCCTCACATTCGTAATAGCAACCTTATTTGTCCATAATATCTAAATCCAGTCCAAAAGTTGCTTTCTTAATCTCTTTTGGTCTCCTGGAATTTGGGGCAAGTGGGTGGTTAATTTTGCTAGAGATATTATGAATCAGCATATTTGTACAGTTTTCCTCCTCTCAGTAGCCATGTCTCCAGTTAATAATATGATATTTTATCTACATTTAATTTCTATGATATCGGCATTTGGATTGGAAGAAGGAGAAGACTATCAATCAAATAGGGGTGCAATGGTATTTTCTATTGTTATTTTTGAAATTTTAAATGGATTGCTGCTTTCAAAATTACTTTTCTGATTTATTTATTCCCTACTCAAGGTGAATGCCAAAGCTGAATTAGAATGAAAATTTTAGAGTGGGAATGGCCCTAAAAATAATAAGCTATGGGATCTGCCTGGGAACCAATGAGATGATTTTATGTGCAATTGTTAGGGAATTCCTGCATGATGTTTACAGAGAGCTGATATGAATGAATACAAAGGGAAATGACAAAGTAAACTCTGGTAAATAAGAAAAGACTTCATTAAAGAGCTTTAGTTTAGGTTGAAAGTTTGATTGGCCAAGAGGAGGCAGAAAATCCTTCCAGGAGAGAGGATAGACTGAAGGAAGTAAGGGTACTCAAAAGGAATGTAAAGAGTGAGGGTTAGGCCTTATAACAAGAAGCATCAAGTCTTTTCTGTGATTAAGATATTGAGACTTTGAATGATAGATTTAGAATTAAGGATATGATATGCATCAAGGATCCACTGTCATTTCTTACACATAAAATAATATTTTGAAATGTTGTATTTTAGGATAACCTTTAATCCTCAGTGTAGAAGCTTAACTGGAGCCGGCCTGAAATGATGAAAGGAGGATTGCAGATGGGTCAGCTATTTAACACAGTGTCTAGAGCACCAACTCTATAGTCAGGACTACCTGACTTTAAATCAGACCTCAGACACTTAATAATTGCTTAAGTATGTGACCTTTGGTAGGTCACTTAACAGCATTGCCTCCTCTCCAACAAAGAGGAATAATTCATTATTGTAGAAATAAGAAAGATTTAATTACAGATTCATTTAATTTCTTTATTTTAGGCTTGTTCCAAGGCAGTGAGGTTAAAGAATTTGTCCAAGACCATAGAGCATGGTAATTATCAAGGGTGTGAGAATGCTTTTGACCTCAGGCCCTCCTGATTCCAGGTCCCTTGCTGTCTCCACTAGGCCACCTAGGTCCCCATATCTTGCATATTTTAGTGAAACTTTATACTGTCCTTTGGGATAACTTCAATACATCGAATGAAGGAGATAGGTGATTGACTTTTTAAGGGTGAGGATTTTGAAATGCAGAATGGAGAAATTGTTCTTTCTGCTATGATGGCAGTCAAAGGTTACTTTTTAATATGGTACTTTTTTGGAAATTTTTAAATTGAATTATTCCATAGATTGCCACAAGTTTTTGTTTATTTTTTTAGGTTTTTGCAAAGCAAATGGGGTTAAGTGGCTTGCCCAAGGCCACACAGCTAGGTAATTATTAAGTGTCTGAGACTGGATTTGAACCCAGGTACTCCTGATTCTAGGGCTGGTGCTTTATCCACTATGCCACCTAGCTGCCCCAAGTTTTTGTAAAGTCATAGAGTTCTCCAGGTCTGACGCCAAGAGGAGGATCATAAATTCTGGTGACATGAAAATTTCTCTTGTAGCTGAGATAGGCAAGTTAAGGAATTTACTCACAGATTAAAGTGGCAAATAATCAAAGGTAGAGGCATGAAGTATACAGAGAAAAGGGCCATTGGTATGGTTATTGTTAATTTTATATGACATTTATAGTAGAGTAAAAGCTTGTATTAAATAGATTAAAAGTCATGAACCTCTGGGAGTTTGGAGGCCTGGATATATATATATACATATATATATATATATATATATATATATATACATATATATAGATATATATATATATATATATATATTAAAGGTATCAAGCATGAAGAAGAACAGAAATAATCCCCCCATGGAGGAGAACTCTAGAGAAGGTGCTAGTTGTATCGAAAACTCAACTCTCAGCAATGTTTTTTTCTGTACAGGTGATGTGGGCAACATTGGAAGTTTTCCAGATGGTCAAGTTCTGTCTTTTTTCTTAAGAATTTGCACATTTGTGTGTCTATGAATGTACAAATTGGTATACCAAAATACATAACAGTATTTAAGAATATATTTCTACGTGCACTCCCAAACACATACACACACCCACATATACATTTACAGTCCAATGAAACTAAGAAACATAGATCAACATAACACAGAAATATTTTGGTGTTGAACAATTTCAGTTGTGTCTGATACTTTGTAGCAACATTCAGGTTGTTCTTGATCATGGGACCAAAGACCATTGTCATATCTTTGTCTTGCTCATTTTGTACCTAAGGAATCTGGCAAATAATGTTCAGTTACTTGTCCAGGGTCACATAGCTGGTAAGTGTCTGAACCTGGAAATCAGCTGGGTTCCAAATGATGCAACAAAGTCAGACATGAGGTCTTGAAGTGTCATTGTAAATTCATGAACCTTCCTCCAGCAATGGGAATCAGTGTGAAGTGATTAGGTGGAGTGCCATGGCTGATGCCCTGGATTTCTAGGGCTTGGAGAAGAAGTCAGAGATATTCCAAAGCTGTTTTGTCAGAAGGGAGATGAGGAGATGACTGTGCTGGTCTAAATCCTCATATGGAGGTTTTGAGGTTCCCGACTCTCTCCTCCAATCAGAGGGTTTCTTACCTTCCCTGTTAGATTATTGCTTAAGGTTAATAATTGTGTATTCCATCAGTTTTCTCATTTCCTAGTATTTCTTTGTGAAAATGTGAGAATGATAACATTTATCAGTCTATTTCATGTAAACTAATATTTTTTCTTATGGAGGAAAGTTTATTTTAAATCAAATGTCTCAAATAAGTGAAGGGAAAAATTGAAAGCTTTGCATAATTTGGTTCTTAGATCTAAGAACATCTGACAATTAAAGTACTTTTTATACTATCACATTTTTTATTAATTATAGAGTAATCGAAATTTTCTAAGGACATGTTACATTTCTCATCCTTTTTTAGGACAAATCATTTTTTAAAAATAAAAGGAAATGCATTGATTAATAATGGACCTAGAGAAGTCACACCAAGTGATGCAACTCCAAGTATTTCTACTGGACCTCATTCTCATCATCCATTTGAACCAGGTGCTACTGTGCAGGGTAAGTTAGTACAAGGCCATGATTCATGATGTCATCAATGGTCATTCTTCCAGTGGATAAATTTCTATCAATTAAGATTGACTCTTGTTTTAGAGTTTCTGGTATTATCGAGTACCTTGGGATAGCAGTTCATTGTCTTACACATCCAAATGGAACTTGCCAATGGTACTTGCCAATTTCTTGCCAATGGTACTTGGAAATGGTACTTGCCAATTTCTAAACTGCCCCCATCATCTATGATGATGTGGTATCCCTCAAGTTGAAGAATATGCTTACTGAATTGTCTTTTTATAAAATGGCTCTAAAACTATAAATATTTTAACCTAGATTTTCAAGTGATATTTTATTTTTTCCAGTTTGCTGATATGAAAGTTTATCAGCCTTCATTCAGAGATATATGCATATTTCTATGCTACAGAATTTCCCTCCAACCTTCCTTCCCATCACATTCCTTCAATCATGAAAAGTCAAGTGTTTAATGTTCATACCTTTATGTTTCATGTTAAACCCATATATTTAGTGATTGGAGCTAAGAAGTTTGTTAAATATAAACATTTTTTGCTTCTCCACTTCTACCAATATATTAATTGTGCACTAGCAAAACCAGTTATTTGTATACACTTATGTCTTTGTATAAAATTGCCACTTAGCCCCTAAGATTCATAATAGGAACCTTCTTGCTTTACAATTCCTAAATGCAAACGTTACTCTCTTAATCTCTATTTGTCTCCTGGAATTTTTTTTTGGGGGGGCGCGATATTTTTGCTGGAGACAGTATCAATCAGCATGTTTAATGCAATTTTCTTCTTCTCAGTATCTGCACTTCCAGTTAATAATATGAACATTTTTCTATATTAATTTTCATATCAGCATTTGGATTGGATGGAGACTATCAATCAAATCGGGAAGCAATGGTATTTTCTATTGTTATTTTGAAATTTTCAAATGGATTGCTGTTTGCAAAATTACATCTCTGATTATATATTTATTTATTTATTTCCTACTCAAGGCAATTACCAAAGTTGAATTAGAATGAAAATTTTAGAGTTGGAAGGAAGCAAAAAATAATAAGCTATGGGATAGGCCTGGGAACCATAAAAAGGAGGCAGAAGATTCTTCCAGGAGAGAAGATAGGTTGAGAGAAGTAAGGGCACTAAAAAGGAATGAAAAGATTGAGGGTAAAGATTATTACCTTCAAATTAGAAAAACAAAAGAAGTTATCTTATTACATGATTTTGCTATTTAATACTTTTTTCTTCCTTAAGTATATGATTTCTCTGTCATCACATTCAACTGAGATCAAAGTATAAATAATGTAAAGACTAACAGAATGTTTCCTATACAGGTGGGGGAAAGGAAGCAGGAATGAGGGGAATGGTAAAACTCAAATAAAATCTTTCCAAAAAGGAAAGAGTTATGGTAAGCTTTTAATATAGGGCTTATAATGAGAAGCATCAAGTCTTTTCTGTAATTAAAATATTCATTGAGACTTTGAATTATAGCTTAAGGATAGAGGATTTGATATGCATCGAGGATGCATTGTCATTTTTTATACATAGAATAATATTTTGAAATGTTGTGATTTTAGTCATTAGTTTAGAAGCTTAACAGGAGCAGGTCTGAATTGATGAATAAGTATTGCGGATGGGTCAGCTAGGTAATGGTGTCTAGAGCACCAACTCTGTCTTCAGGACTACCTGACTTCAATTCTGACCTCAGATACCTATAATAATTGCTTAGCTGCATAACCTTGGGCAAGTCACTTAGCCCATTGTCTCCTCCCCAACAAAGAAAGAAGAATTCACAATTGGAGTAAGAAAGATTTCATGACAGCTTGTTTATATAGTTTGATTCAATTTCTTTATTTTTGGCTTATTCCAAGGAAGTAGGACTAAGGAATTTGTCCATGATCACACAGCTTGGTAGTTATCAAGAGTGTGAGAATGGATTTGATCTCAGTTCTCCCTGATTCCAAGACCCTTGCTCTCTCCACTATGCCACCTAGATGCCCATTTCTTCCTCATTTAATGAAACATTAAACTGTGCTTTGGGATAACTTCACTACATTGAATGAAGGAAACAAGTGATGGATTTTAAAGACTGAGGATTTGGAAATGTGGAATTGAGAAATTGTTGTTTCTTATATGATGGAAGTCTAAGGTTACTTTTTTTTTCATAGACATGACATTTTATTTCTCTTGGAATTACTCATCACCATTTGGTAATACAAACAAACCATCTCAGAATGAACTTCCCTAGGTAAGATTAGAAAATTCATGCAGTAACATGGGGAGAGGAACAGAATTATAGATAAAAAAAATTGACAAAACCTCAACCTTGCCTAGAGACCATTCTGTTATATGATTTCAGAGGACCATTCTTCTACAATGCTATTTTCCTTGAGGGAGGTAACATTTTTGAGTTTAAGTACTAGTAGGGCAGGATGAGTACTTGGGTTTTTTTTATGTTTTTATTTTTATTTTTTTGGTTTTTTGCAAGGCAATGAGGTGAAGTGACTTGCCCAAGGTCACACAGTTAGACAATTATTAAATGTCTGAGGCTCAATTTGAACTCAGATACTCCTGATCCAGAGCCAGTGCTCTATCCACAGCACCACCTAGCTGCCCCTTTTTTTCTTGATTTTTTTAATTTATTTTTTTATTCTCATTTTGTACAAATGTTTTTTTACATTAATAAAATATTCTTGTTTACAAGTAAACAAAATACCCCTCCTCCCCCATGAATATAGATAGACTTGTTTGGGCTATAAAGGAAAGGGGAGAGAAAAAAAATAAAATAAAAAATAATAATAGTAATAATTGTAGGTATGGCCAGGTGGCGCAATGGACGAAGCACCAAGAGTCCACATCCAGCCTCGTAAGCCCAACAATCACCCAGCCATGTGACATGCAAGCCACCCGTTCCCCACTGCCCTGCAAAAACCAAAAAAAAAAAAGAAAGAAAGAAAAAAGACCCAAAATAAAATAAAATAGTAATAATAGTAGGGGTGGCTGGGTGGCAGACAGAGCATTGGCCCTTGAGCCAGGAGCACCTGGGTCCAAATCCGGCCCCAGACACCCAAAGATCACCCCACTATGTGGCCCCAGGCAGGCCATCCAGCCCCACTTGCCCTGCACCCTCCCCCAAATAATCATAACAAAAAATGTGCTTGAGTCTTTGTTCCAACACCAACAACTCTGTCATGGGTGGATCTCATTCTTTATGATAAGTCCATCACAAAAGTTATTTCCATATTTTTCCACCCTTGCCATTGCTGATCGCAACCTCCCTCCTTTCTTATTTCTCCACTACCATGTACTATATTTTCTCTCTCCTTTCACTCTGACTCTGCTGTAGGGTCGCTTAGTGGCACAGCAGACAGATCCCTGGTCCTGGGGCCAAGAAGCCCTGAGCCCCCATACCACCCCTTAGGCCCAGAATCCACCTGGCCCTGTGGTCCTGGGCAGGCCTTCCATTCCCAGACCCTTGCAAGAAGTAAAGAAAGAAAATGTGTTATATCTGGCCACTCTCCCCCCATGGTCCATCCTCTCCTCCTTTATTCACATCCCCACCCCTTCCCCCTGCTCCCCCCCTCCTTCTCGCTCCAGTTGTCTATACCCCATTGAGTATATTTGCTGTTTCCTCTCCTAGCCATCTCTCATGAGAGCAAAGTTTCCCTCATTCCCCCCTTGCCTCCCCCCTTCCATATCATTGCAATAGCTCATTGTAATAAAAAAAAATCTTATTATGTGAAATAGCTTGGACTATTCCCCCTCTCCTTTTTCTTTCTCCCATTCCATTTCCCTTTTTTTCTATTGACTCCATTTTTACACCATATTTTATCTTCAAATTCAGCTTTCTCCTGTGCTTCAACTATAAAAGTTCCCTCTACCTGCTCTATTAACTGAGAAGGTTCATATGAATATTATCAGTATCGTTTTTTCTATACATGCAGTTCATCCTCATTAAGTCCCTCGTATTTACCCCCTCTCCTCCAATCTCCATGCTTCACCTGAGTCCTGTATCTGAAGATCAAACCTTCTGTTCAGCTCTGGCCATTCAAAAGGAACCTTTGAAATTCCCCTGGTTCATTGAAAGTCCATCTTTTCCCTGGAAGAGGACATTCAGCCTTGCTGGGTAGTTCATTCTTGGCTGCATTCTAAGCTCTTTTGCCTTCCGGCAAGCCCTATGAGCTTCCAATGTAGCTGCTGCTAAGTCCTGTGTGATCCTGACTGCAGCTCCACGATATTTGAACTGTGTCCTTCTGGCTGCTTGTAATATTTTCTCTTTGACTTGGGAGTTCTGGAACTTGGCTATAATATTCCTGGAGGTTGGTTTTTTGGGATCTCTTTCTCTGGGGGTTCGGTAGATTCTCTCCATTTCTATTTTGCCCTCTGCTTCTAGAATATCAGGGCAATTTTCCTGTAGTAATTCTTTGAAAATGATGTCAAGGCTCTTTTCCTGATCATGTATTTCAGGTATTCCAATAATTTTCAAATTATCTTTCCTAAGTCTGTTTTCCATATCAGTTGTTTTTTCAATGAGATATTTCACATTTTCTTCTAATTTTTCATTTTTTTGGTTTTGAAGTATTGATTCTTGATTTCTGTGAAATTCATCAGTCTCCCTGAATTCTATTCTTTGTCTGAAGGATTTGTCCTCCTCAGAGAGTTTTCTTATCTCTTTTTTCCATCTGGCCAATTTTGCTTTTTAAAGCATTCTTCTCCTCAATAACTTTTTGAACTGTTTTATCCATTTGACCTAAGCTGGTTTTTAGCATGCTATTTTCTTCAGCATTTTTTTTGGATTTCCTTGACTAAGCTGCTGACTTCATTTTCATGTTTTTCCTGCATCTCTCTCCTTTCTTTTCCCAGTTTCTT